>NC_061114.1:132897644-133066485 GCF_002878395.1 Capsicum annuum | reverse complement strand
TGTTGTTGTTGGTGGTGTTGGTGTTGGTGTTGGTATTGGTGTTGTTGGTGGTATTGGTATTGGTATTGGTGGTGTTGGTAGTATTGGTGGTGTTGGTGTTGGTGTTGTTAGTATTGGTGTATTAGTGGTTGTATTAGTGGTATTGTTGTTGTTGTTGGTGGTGTTGGTTTGGTGGTATTGGTGGTGGTGGTGGTGTTAGTGGTTTTGGTATTGGTGGTGTTGGTGTTAGTATTGGTATTGGTGGTATTGGTGGTATTGTTGTTGTTGTTGTTGTTGTTGGTGGTGGTGGTGGTATTGGTGGTGTTAGGTTCTGTATTGCCCAACAGATTACAATCTGATGGAAATGTGGAAGGACTGATTCAATTTCATCTTACAGATGATCCATCTATTGCAAAAGATGAATAATCTATTGGAAGTTATCAAAATAGAACAACTACTTAATTTGATAACTTCTAAGAGATAATCCACTCGTTGCAATAGATGGAACATCTTTTGGGAGTTACTAAAATAGGTCTTCAAATAGATTCCCCATCTATTGCAACAAATGTATCATTATTGGTATAAAACAAAATAGATCTTCCAATAGATTAACCATCTGTTGCATCAGATATATCAGCTGTTAGAAGAAAATAAGCCAGTAGCAAGACTATTTTGATCTCTTCCAATAGGTTATTCATCTATTGCAATAGGTTATGCATCTATTATAACAGATGATTGATCTGTTCCAGCAGATGGGTTATCTGTTGGAATATTTTTTTGCAATTTGTTGTATAAAAATTTATAAAATTTTGGGTTACCTTTTTATTTTAAAATCATGCAGACAATAGTTATAATGTATTTTTGTTTTTCTCATGTTTTTAGGTAAAAAAATGTCTCCCAAAAAAAAAAAGAAAGTGAAAGTGGATCAATTTCTTACCATCTAATAAAAGGCTAGAGTACATATGGATTTCGAGGAGCTTCCTGAACAATCTCAGCCAGGGAAAAATGAAGCTGATGAAAGATATAACAACGATATTGAGGGAGGTGGAGAAGGTTTTGTAGAGGGTGGTGAGGAAAATAAAAGTAAGGAGGAAGAAGAAAAAGATAAAGAAGAAGAGGAGGAAGTAGAAAGTGAGAAAGATGATGATGATCAAGATAATGATAGTGCATCATCAATGGGACATGAATTAAGATTGAAATCCCATTATGATCCTGTTAAAACTATTAGTATTGACAGGTTTTAAGTTGAGATTCTAATAGATAACCCTGCAGATTTAACTGGAGATGTTGTAGTTAAATCTCATTTGGGAAAACCTTTTGATGATTTTAGGAATACTATGAAGAAGGAAAAACTAGAAGAATATTTTAAGAAGAGTTGCTTTGGACACTTTCTTAAGCTGCCTAAGGAAAACAATGCCCATTTCCAAATGAGTACGGTATATGGTCCTCTCAAGAGCAGGATCAAGTATGTGGGGGATGATAAAGATTTGAAGGAGGGGGCGAAAAAATGGATGAAATCTGGATTAACTACTATGGCATGTTGGTTTGTTTTGGCATGAAAGAGTTTACCATAGTGACAGACTTGAGATGCAATAATCCTAAAGAACCTCTCATCAAGGAAACACCCCTCAAAATGTCCAAGACAAGCAGGACAGCAAAACCACTACCATCAAACAAAGGCAAAATATTGTCCAAGTGACCACCCACCAAAACCAACAAACGCAAGGAAAAAATAAATTGGTTGTTGGACATTGTTGCATATGGATACAAAGCCATGATGTTGTTAGAATATCTCAAGGATAAAATCATACCAAATAAGTACAAGGAGCAATTGTGCTTAGTTTGGTTTGCCCATTTCGTTATATTGGCAAGAGACGTCTACAAAGTCATAGAAGATGATTTGTTGGAGATTGCTGAGGATTTTGAGAAATTCAATAATTATCTCTGGAGATATGACAGCTACAAGTTGACTTTCAAATATTTATTGACAAAACTATCCCCAAAGACGATCACCTTATACGATTTTCCTTGAGCTTTCATGGTAAATTTAATCAGTAGTTGTTTACTCTTACACCAATTTATATTAAATAGTTGTTATGACTTTTTTTTGTTTCCTTCCTGTTTATATATTTTAGGCTTGGGAATTTGAAGCCATTCCTCCCTTTCGAAAGTAGGTCAAGGATTACCCGGATGAGGTTTCTCATCCAAGGATCCTTAGGTGGTTGACTACAAAGTGTAACACAAGAAATAAGGATGTTGATCTCTTTAACCCTCTGGATGATGTACTAAGTTTTCTTTCAAGTAAAATAATTTAACTCAAATAAAGATATTGCAACAGATAGTCCATCTGTTGCAACAAATAGGTCATCTATTGTAATTTATCTTAACAGATTACCTGACTGCAACTGGTGCAATAGATAGGAAATCTATTGCGATAGATGGGTCATATTTCACAACATATTACCCATATGTTGCTTTGGTTCTCTCAAACTTACTTCACAGATTATCCATCTACTATAACTTATGCAATAGATGGTTAATCTGTTGCCACAAATGAATTATCTATTACAACAAAAATATCATCTTTTGTAACATAAAGATCATATGTTTCATAAGTTGTCTATGTTAACATGTTACCCAACTGACTTTAAATTATTATTTGATTTAGACGTATCTACCTTTTTTTATAGGTTGTCCATCCATGGATTGTACCCAATAACAAGAAGTTGGGGATGACTTCTTTTATTACTCTAGGTCTTGTTGATACAATAGCAGACCCAACAGTGAGTTAATAAATAAGGAATTGGCTAGAGAAACCTCCATAAGAAAAGAAGTTGGGCAAGGCCAGCCTCATGTTGAGTCTCTTCATGATCAATCTGCTGCAATAGATCTGGTTGCTGCTTTTGGGGTGTTACTGGTGGAGTTGTTAATTTTGGTGGCCGCATGCTGATGCTGATGCCGATGTCAGTCATGATGATGAGCATGTTGATGCTCCAGAAAAAATAAGTGTGTCTAAAATCACCCTTACATTGGTTCCTCTCACCCTTCTTCACACCCATGTTCTCATTGCAAATGCAAAGATTGCATGGATAGATAGGAAAAACTCTTTAAAAAAATAGATACACTCATTGATGTTGTTAAGGAGTTGAAATTCAAGAGGGGTGTCATACCATCCAAGAAGGTGAGAAAGCCATACACTCCTAAAGTGGAGGTTAGGAAGAAGAAAAAACCAATTAGACAAATACCCTCAAATTTGAAACCAAATAAAATTGCAACACCTCTTACTCTTCCAAGAGTTGATGAAGTTTAGGGACTATTAAAGAAGGTGAACATATACGTAGAACTTGACGCCAAACAAAAGGTTGTTTCGAGAAAGTACGTAAATTCCAAGCAACGCACAAAAACCTTCACCATGAATGCCTTTTTCCCTAAGACTTTAAGAAGATAAAAGATATGGAAGTGTGGTACGTGGACACGGTAAGTTTAATTTTTCTAACCTAACCTAACCTTATAATTTACTCCATGAAGAAGAAACTATGCAAAAAATGTGTCATTTACTGCAGCAGCTGGGTGTTCTGGTTCAATTGGTGGTTCATCTGTTGCAACAAATTTTCCATCTGTTGCATAAGTTGCATTAATCTGTTAACAAATTCAGAGAACCTTATGCAATAGATAGACCATCCGTTGCTTCTTTCCACTTTTGTTTTCTTTTTTAAAATTACTAACCTATTTAAAATATTGTATTCTTATATCATAGTATATTGATGAAATTTTCTTCCTCGTGAGGGACATGAAATTAGCGTACTCGAATGCTTATGATGCTGGCGATAGGATAATGGACCTCAACTTCTACAATAATTTTAAGAATAGATACGGTGAGCTCATTCAGGTAGGATCAACTCCCGGTGGCTTGGGATTTGATTCCTTAGTTTCTAGGTTTGAATGGGATGAAGATATGATTAAATATGTTAGAGGAAAGAGGCCATATCCACACGACAAAGACTGGATAAAGGGAAAGAGAATTCTAGCAGTCATAAACATGGATGCAAAGCATTTTTTGGCTCTTAATATACTACTCGAGGATGGAATGATGAAGGTTTATGACTGAAACTTACCTATCTTCGAAGAGGCAGACTTTTTTACCCAGATGTAGCCATTATTGGACTTGTTCGTCACCTTGTTGAGGTAAAGTAAACTGATGAAGCATTTTCCAGTGTAAGTGTTGAATGAAAAATAGGATTTTGAAGGTCGAAACAAGGAAAAGTACGTTCCAAAAAATTCAACCGGTTCCACGTACAGGTCGTACGCGCTTGCACATATCGAATATTTGCTAACCGGCACAGAAATGTCCAACCCAACAACCTTTCTATGCGATAACACTATGGCAAGGATGTAAGATGTCTGGGTTTATGGGGTAATAACTAAAAGATTGGAGTCTATGTATGTAAAAGAAGAAGACGTAGAAACACCAATATTGTGACAATTTTGTATTTCAAGTAACTTTACATGTAGTGGCAATTTTTTATGTTTATTGAAAATTCAATTGCTTTATTAAATTTTGAAAATTATGAATTAGTACAAAAAATAATTACTAAGTTCAAATATTGCAAACAAGTGGAATATATAGATACATAGACATCTGCATAAAGCAATAGACAACTAACCTACTACAATTGATAGTCTATCTATTGTAACAAATAATTTATCTGTTGCAATAAGTTGGTCATCTATTGCATTATGCAGATGTTTATATCTAAGTCTATCTGTTGCAAAAAATAGACTATTTGTTGCAACAGATTGGTCATCTATTGGAACAAATCAAAATAGCAGGAAGACCTGTTTGATAATTTCCAACAGATGACCTACGTGTTGCAACATATGTCTAAGTCTGTTTGATAATTTCCAACAAATATGTCGTCTATTGCAACACATCTATTATTTGTTGCAATATTTGAATCTAGTATTCCATTTCAATTAATAATTTTCAAATCTAAGGATAAAATAAAATTTATAGACAAAATAAAATAAATCTAAGCCTTCAGAAATTACATGAAATAAATCAATAGATAAATGATATGTAAAAAATTGTTATGGGTACAAATGATCTACTCAATAAATAAATCAACAGTTTAAGTTTTGAAGCCAAAAATTCCTAAGGAGAGGTTATTACTTTGACAAGATCAAGCTATAAAGATCTACTCAATATGGAAAAATTGTTCTTCATTCAGTGCTATGAAATTTGACTTTGGTGATAGTGGATCTTTAATGTCGCTTGCATATGGTTTCTGAGCTTTTGCTTCTCCATATTTCCATAAAAGAGTAGCATATCTTTTATGGACAATTCGACATCAAGTCTATCATTTGATACTTGTAATCCATCGGTCAAATACTTAGCGTAAGCGACAACAAAAAGACCGCAATCCCTGCATTTGTAAAAATCAAATAATCCATATCTTGCAATTAAGAAAGAGTTGTGAAATTTATGAAATGAAATTAAATCATGATACTTACAGGCTACCACTGGGTTGTTGAGAAATTCATGCAGTATATGCTATATTAAATGGATTACCCATTTTATCCTGGTATGCTTCAATCGACAACCAATCAGTATGAATCTTTGATCCAAAAATTCACTTACACCAAGGTAAGTAGGTAATATTTTGGCCATCTTTTGCATCTTAGACGATGGCCCAGAACGTCTCCTTCCTGACATCGAGTCGTAAACTCAGATGAACCTCTCTTTTAGTACGACGATAGCCAATGCCCGATGGAATTCAGCACCACAATTGATTGGGATATACACTTCATCGATCAAATGTCAAGGTAAGCCAGATAGAATGCTAAAACCTTTGATGATGTTGATTAAACATTCCTTATTTCAGGAAACTTCTTGCTGTTATTGACAATATCTATCGTAGGCATTCTTGATGTAAACTTTGTACAAATAATTGTCTATCATGTATCTGTATTGTTATTGTGTTTGGAACTTGGCCTTCTTTTGAAGGTAGTTAAAAAGACATCGATATCTTGCACATATTATCAAATATTTCAGATTACGTAACAATAAAATTAATAAACAGATACAATTAAATATAGTATTAATAGTAAGATAATGTATGACATTTAGACCTTATCATTCCAGCAAGTTTGGGGCTGTGATATCAAATAGAACCAATTTTTCATTCTGAGATGTGCAACAACAAAGTCAAACATATCAAAATCAAGACCCGATTGGTTCACTTTGTAGTATTCTTCATTTTATTTTCTGCATGATTTATATGTGTTAATGTCATATTATTACAAGAAGAATTGTATAAATCAATATCATTAAAAATAATTTATGTACATGCTGTAATGAAGCTTTAACAACCCATCAGCAATCTATTCTAAATAGTCATTGATCAACATTGTTAGTTTTTGTAGAGCATCGTCCGAGATGTTGAACCCTTCAAATGGGTAATTATTCCGTTCTTCAGACTAATAGACTTGACTTTTTCTTTACCTTTGAAAGCAGTTGATGTATTATCAACTGTGATATTATGATGTTCAACAGTAGCTTCTACTGTGAGATCCACCTGAAAAGATAGAATTGTCAATGCTAATCACAGGGATACGAAACAAACAAAAAAATAACTCATCTGTTGGAGGAAATCAAACAGGTCTTCCTCCTATTTTAATTTATCCCAACAGATTACCATCTGTTGTAACAGATGGGTCATTTGTTAGGACTAATTAAAACAAAAGGGAGACCTATATGATAATTTCCAATAGATGACCCATCGATTGCAGCAGATAGGTCATCTGTTGGTACAAATTAAAACAGTAGAAAGACCTGTATGACAATTTTCAACAGATGACCCATCTATTCCAACAGATGACTCATCTGTTGGAATAATCTAAAATAGTAAGGAAGTCTTGATGTAATTTATCCCAATAAATGAGTCATCTGTTGAGAAAAATTAATATAATTAGTAACTTATTTGATTTCCTCCAACAGATGAGACATATATTGCAATATATAATACATTAGATGCAATAGGTTAGCCATATGTTGCAATAGATTTCTATGTCTGTTTGATAATTTTTAGCAGATGTATCATCTGCTGAAACAGATATGTAGTTTCTTTGTTTGTTGGAATAGATGATAAATATTTACCTTCTTAAGATTATGTTGCTCTCCTGTGGCCCTTGTACATTGATCAAAAGTGCAAGACAAAGACAGAGGAGTTGTAATTTTGCTTTTTTCGATGCTTGATAATGCCTTAAAGATTTCTTTCCTTCTCCCCTTAGCCGCCTTAATCTCTAATAGAGTGTATGGATATGAAATCTTATTTGATGGAATGACAACCCATTTAGATGTCAATTTCTTTATGAAAGCAGTTAATGCATTAATAACATTAATTACTCCATCATGTTTTGCCTTGCTGTTTTGACATTTGCATGCAAAACATTCGCTAGGAGGGGAAAAATCTGTAAAATCAGTATGATCATAATCATATTGGTTTGTTGTTTCAAAAACTATAAGAGGAGTATCATTATCCCCAACAATAGCACCACTAACACTAACACTACCAATAGTCCCATCACCACTAACACCATCAACAACAACAAGCCCACCCTCAAAAATTATTTTTCTTGTGAATTATTGTTACTCCAAACAATTCCTTTTTTATTCTATCAATGAACTTAGGATCTAATAAAGTTTCCACAGACCGTAAAGGAAGAAAAAATAGCATTTTCAATTGTCGATTGGTCAGAATAAGACACAGATGAACAATCTAAAATAAATTAGTACATATATTAGAATGATGATTAAATTATTTAAAAAAATCATTAATTTAAACAAAAACTTAATTAGAGTTAGACTTACTACTTCCTTCGAGGGGTTGAAGATATAAAATTTTTTTGCTTTTTTATCAGTTTTATCCGAAATCATCTTAGGATTCTTGGATATGAAACTTCTTCCGGGTAGTTCACTCGTTGTCTCAAATAAGGAATGACTTCAAATGCCCAAGCCTATAAAATAATGCCAATAAATCAAATTAATATTCAATAAAAAATAAATGAATCATAATAAAAGAAATATTTACCATGAAAGCCCATGGAAAGCCATATAAGTTTGACTGTCTTTAGCGTTAACGGAGTCAAAAAATGTTTGATAGTCATTTTAAAGCTTTCATAACCCAAAGGATAGGTGTTAAATGCCTCAAAATCCTCAGAAAGATTTATTAAACCAAGTGGTATGTTTTTGTTAACGTTTTTCGCCCAAAGAATATTATGTACAAACCAAACCAAGCACAATGATTGTTTGTGCTTAGTTGAAACTCTTTTACCTTTCAATGCTTCTATCAAATTTTTATTTTTTAAAGCTTGGACCAACAAAGGACACCAAGTAATCACCATTACTTGACTTACCTTTGCCTTTTCCTTTTTTTGGGTGTGCGGGGTGCCCTTTTTGGGTTAGAATAGGTATAAGCTAAGAAGGAGAAGGAGAATAACATTTTAGTTCAATAACTATGAAAAACTCATTCCAACCAAAACAAACAGACATGTCATAGTAATTTATCGACACCTCATCCATCTTATATTTATTTTCATACATAAACCTACGCCTGAGAAGATCATATACCATGGACATTTAGAAACGAGCATGTTATCCTCCGACAAATTAAGATATTGCTCAAAGCGGTTGTGCCTGAAATAAGCATCCAATTTTTAGTCTCGAAGTATTTTTGTGAAGGCGTCAAAATTTTTTCTCATGGATGACTTAACCACCAAATCACCAGTTAAATCTGTGGCATCATCACACTGTATTCTCGCAGGATAACTATGAATGATGAACGTTTTGACCAGCTCTTTAGTGGAAGGGCTATTAGCATTTGGATCATCGCTTTTGTAACATTCTTCATCTCCATGTTCATTATCTTCTACTTCTGATTGAGACATCGCCTGTAAAGAAAGCTCATAGAGTGGTGGATGTAGCCTAATGCTTCACTTGTTCCTTTATTTGGACTTGATTCAGTTTCTTTTCTTTTTGGAGCCATATTATCTAAAGATAACAGGAAAATAAAAAAGATTCTAATTGATTAATGCATCATTAAAAAAGGATAACAGTAAATCTAATATGTACAATATAGGAAAATAATAGTTCAAACAGATCACACATCTGTCGCAATAAGTAGGTTATTTGTTGCAACATATAACTAACTTGTTGCAACAAATGAGTAAGTTGGAAATAATAAAAATAGTTTCAATACTGTTGTGATTTCTTCCAACAGATCACTCATCTATTGAAACAGATGACTGGTTTGTGCAACATATCATTTATTTGTTGCAACATATGAGTGATCTGTTTGAACTGTTATCAACTATCAATATCATTTAGATTTTTTCCAACAGAAGGGTCATTTGTCACAACAGATAAATGATCTGTTGAAAGAAATAAAAGTATTGGACGTGTCATCCTATTAGAACAATTGATAAGATTTCATCCAACAGATGGTTCATCAGTTGTATTAGATGGTAAATCTGTTATATCAGATGGTAAATCTGTTGTAGAAGAAAAACTAGTAGTAAGATTTTGTTCAACAGAACAATAAAATATCACTATTTAATATCAAATAAACCATGTTTACCAAGAACAACAATAAATCAACCCAGCAAACTAACATAACACACACGCTAACAACATTAACAGTAACCAAAAATACCAATATTATTATGTTATTTGTACAAGCACAAATACAAAAATCAAACTTCAAAAACTCCACTTACACCAACAAATCGAATCAACAGTTTGAAAATAAGAACTACAATAACAACAAAAATTATATTTCACTCTGAAAAGAGAAGAGAAGAAATACCAAAAATTAGGATATTCTTTAATCCCCATTTCAAATTTAATCAACAAAGATTCAAATTGTTAACCAATACTACAAGAGAAGTTGGCTTGAGTTCTTTTTTTCTTCATAACTAAAAAGCCCTTATTTTTTTACTTATGAAATAAAAAAGGGACGACAAAGAGCTCGAAGTTGTTGTCGCCAGAGAGCAATATTGTCACGTCGATTGACGATTGAAATTCAAAAAGGAACTCAAAGCCCAACTATTTTTCGTTGGAGGTTGAAATCACCGGGGATTGAAGAGAGAATTTTGTAAAATTGTTTGTTGGGAGAAGTTTAAGAAAAATTGTCAAGAAAGAGAGGGAGAGAGAGAGAGGAGAGAGACAGTTGATTTGGAGAGGACAGGGGTGTGAGTTGATTGATATTTTTGAAAAGATTAGAAAGTTTTAAAAATATTAATCAATTCTATAATTAACTTAATCAAGTTTTCTAATTATGTTTGACCCTTTAAGTTGGTCAATATCACCAATACCACATTCAAAACTTAAAAGACACCTTTCCTTCAATTTTCTCCTATTACTACTATCACATACAATAGACACAAAAAAGTATTTTACAGAATAAATAAATGATACATTTGCTAACTTTTATTTTTAATTAAACCCCAAAAAAATATAGAAAGAAAAGAAATTAAAATTTAGTCTCTTTCATTATTTTCTCCCCGAATTAAAAGGTGTCGCATGGATATTTCACTTACTTTTTCTCTCTAATTTTTTTTATAGGAGTGAGTACTATTCATTTCAGTTTTTATTTATTTGGTCCAATCCTTTATTTTTTTTATTTTTTTTAATCTTTTTAATTTGTAGTTTTTAACCTAATATTTTTTTTTTAATTTTACATTATTTATGATCCATTTCCTTTGTTTTTTTAATTTTTTTTAATCTTTAGTTTTTAACCTAATTTTTTTTTTAAAATTTTACATTATATATGATCCATTTCCTTTATTTTTATTTCTCAATCTTTACTTCTTGTAATTTTATGCTATCTTATTTTTTTTATCTTTTATTTGTTTATTTTATTCATTTAGTATAACTGATTAATTGCACTACTATTTTAATTTTTGAATCAAAACAGAATTTTATTGTTAAATGAAGTTATGGACTCATATTTTTTTATTTGGGATTAAATTTAATTAAATTACGTGGGACATCGAAAGTTATAGAAAAATATATTTTCAATTATTTTTAAAATATTAGTTACAAATATATATTTATTACTATATTTTTAATAAATGATATATGTACCTTAAATACCAATTTAGTATCATTTATAAAGGTTGGTTACTACCAAATACTAGTCTTACTTTAGACAAGGTGGATATCAATACATTATAGAAATCATAAAACTCATATAGTTCATATGTGTCGATCTAGTTAACAACAATCCTAGAAAGTTGTCCGCCGATCTTGTAGGCTTATACTCTCATGTTACGCTAATTTTACAACTTGAGAACTATTATTTATATTTGTTATTAATATGACCTATAATAATTAATTATTGTGTTTAAATAATTTTTTTGATAATTGTGGTGTTTAGGTGTAATATCCCGTAATTTTCCTAGCTTAAATTCATCCCTAGAATGTCAAAAATTTACTTCAAAGATGAATACCATTTATTTCATGTGGTATTTTTAATATTTTGACTTATTATTGTGTGGAAAATTGAATAAGCTTTTCAACGATATAAGATTCGCCTTAATCCGATAACCGGGTAAGATGTTATAGCTATTCTAAGTCCTAGTCATAAAACACCATCATTTGGACCCTTAGCGCATCGCGGAGCAGTGTAAAATCCAAATTGTCATTTTCCAATAGCCCTCCGCGATTGCACCGCATCGCGGAGAGGGCCAATTTATCGTTAGGTAATTTCCAGTAAGACCTCGCGATACTGACACGTCGCGTCAGTGGTCAAAATGACAAACATAAGAGCTCCCCAATTATGGCACGTCTTGTCCGATTTCCAGTGAGCCACCGCGATAGTGGAACGTCGCGGTGGCCACCTAGTTCGCAAAATGTTGCATTTTTCAGTTTCATTTGAGGGTTTAAAGAGGGCATTTTGGTCATTCTACCAACCCCTAGTCCGTCTTAAACAATGAATTAAACCCTTTCAAAGCACTTTACATTCACTTTTCATCAAATTTCTCTCAAGAAAAACCCTAGCTCATCAAACTTTCTCTCCAAGCAACTCAAATTTCTCCATTAATCATCCAAGGAAATTCAAGATTTAGAATTCTCAAGTTAAGTACTTCAGGAATTCATCTCCAAAGCATCAATATAGATCCAAGATTCAAGTACTAACAACTAGATCATCAATTAAGGTATGTGGAGTTTTGAACAAGGATAATTCGTTTATCCTTGTGCCCAAACTTTATTTTAATTATAAATTTACTGTAATTTATATGATTTCTTATGAAATTCAAGGTAGGGTTTATACCCATTATCCTTATTTGCAAGATTATGAGATTTTCCATGATTTAGAAGTTGAATTACATGATTATATTTATATTTTTATGCATATTGCTGAAATTTCCAGATTTTATGATGAATTATAAATATTTACATTACCAAGCATGAATTTTAAGATGTTTTATCATGAGATTGATGCATGGGTCCTTAAGCCCTAATTAAAGATTTCTATTTCAACATTATTTTTGCTATGAGCACTCACATATAAGATTATTCTCTGATTTTAATAAAGATTTGACCTTTTTGTCCTAAGCTAAGATAAAGAATCCACTTTGTTCATATGACTTGAGATTTAAAGAAACAAAAGCATAATTGATTTTCTTGTAAACCCTTGTGCTAGTTTTGAGGTGAATTTCTTAAGATTTTGAGCATAAGATTGGGAGTACTATTTAACACCGAGTGGGAAGTGTGGGATTAGCGTGCCCTATCTTTCACAAAACTATGTGCCACCGTAGGTATAGATTCAGATTATTCCCACTTCTACGTGGATGACTCAGATCGTGATCACACAGATTTGATTGTTCTATTCCGATGGCAAGGGTAGAACAGCCCTAACCTTACGGGGGCCAGTCGTAGGACTCCATGGATGCTCCCATGGCGTATGTCGGTTATAAGAACCTCCTTACAGATGTCCCTCACTCTTCAACAGTCTATTAATTTGAAGATTTAATATAAAATTATATGTTTTGGAAGTTATGATTTTAAGATTTTAAGCCCTAACATAAAGTACTTTCCAGATTTTAGAAAACTGTGCGTAAAGGCTCACCCTTTTACTCAGATTATGCTTTACAAAAAGATAAGACTTACATATTTTAGTTTTTAGATTTCAAACTTAGAAGTGAGTCCTTCCTACACTTAGATAATATGATTTAAAGATAGAGTATTTGCACAGTTCTTAGAACTAAATATTATGGTTTACTAGATTTACAAGTATGAATTGTTCTCATGATCATTATTATTTTCAGTATTTCAGATATTCTAGCTTATGTGAGTCATTTACATTTATCATGCATTGATTTACAAATTATGATGATAATATGATGTTTTACTTATGCATTTCACCCTATATACTTGGTACATCCTCAAAGTACAGATCCACATATATGTCTATGTGTTACATTGTTTCATAATATAGGTATCAACCCAGTTGTAGCACATATACTATATTCAGACAGATTGTAGATTTTAGCCAATAGATGATGAGTCCTCCTACTTTAGGGACCTTAGTTAGATGTTATTGATGTAATTTATTTTTTTATTCATATGTATTGATTAATGATAGTTGGAGTCATGTCCCAGTTATCTATAGTCAGCATAATAGAGGCTTCACAGATGTCAGTTAGAGCCAGTTATGTATTTTTCAGTCCCTCTTTCAGACTTTATCTGAATGTAAAAGTTATAACAATATTGTATTTTTCTCAGATTCTACCATTATATCTTTTCGTATTGTAAACTCATTCATTTTATGCATATTATTTAGTTGCTTATGAGTTATGCCAATAGAAGGGTTAGCTTTAGATCACTCATGGTCCTAAGCACCGCGTGACATCTCAAAATAGATTTTTGGGGCATTACAAACTTAGTATCAGAGCACAAAGTTCAAGTGTCCTAGGGTATCTGTGAAGTCGTGTCTCGTAGAGTCTTGCGGAATGTTACGAAGATGTTTGCACTTTTCTTTAGAAGGCTATGAGGCATTTAAGAAAAGTTTCTCTCCTTTCGTACTCTAGATCATGCAGTAAAGTTGTTCCTTCAGAATCTTCTATATATTCATGTGTTACCCTACAATTCCCTATCTATGTATTATTCTTGAGCTAACATAATTAGCAAGTTCTAATTTTTCCCCAGATAATGCTTTCAGATTCGCTAGCAGAAGTTTCAAAAGTCACATAAGGGGCTTGAGAGGAGCTCCCTAGTATGTTAAGTTCCTTGATTTGAAAGCTTATGTTCTTATCCTTATCAGTTGTTCAGTTAAGACCGAATTAGATATGCATTAAGGTTTCTCATTTTTCCTTCTGTACTGACAGTGCTCGTAAGAGGAGATAGTATGAACCTAGATTGTTGAATAGAGCTTGCATTCGAGGGATAGTATGAACTTTAGTGTTATGATTTATGAATAGTAGAGTCTTATTGAAGTTGGAAGTATGGGTATAGAAGAGTAGTAGCGAGAAAAGTGAGAGTGTCGATTGATAGAAAGTATAGAGATAAATCTTTCATGTTGTCGAGATATGTTAAGGTGATATGTTCTTATCTGTTAGTTTAGTGGAAAGAAGAGAAGGAGTTATTAGTTAAGGTGAATTGTTGTTTGCTTGAAGTAAGGAAGGAGTTACTTAGGGTATTTATTGTGTTTGAAAAAAAAGTTATAGACTATTAATGAAGTGTTTGGTGATTTAGTATTGTTAATTTAGGCTTCCCACAAGGTTACAAAAAGGAGTTTAGCTAAAATTTATAGAGCTATGATAGTAATCTAGATATATACAAGGGTAAATAGTGATGAAGTGTAAAGGGAGGATGTGTTAATGGATTGTAAATAAGATAGGCCATATGATTATGATCGATTATTGTTGTTATAAGACTCTAGTAGACTAGTGTTTCTTGATGTTTCATTTCATAGATTCTAAGAGAGAGAATTATAATTAAGATTGGATTGTAGAAGTATGTTTAGCACTAGATATTAAGTTTGAATAGTTGATGGTCATCAAAGTGGATAAAATAATTTCTTGGTTAGTGATGCTAGGAAGTGATCTAGTAGGCTTGAATAGTATATGCAATAGTTTGAGTTTAGTTATCTGTAATTAAGTATGATATGGTAGGTATGATGAAGAGGTATGCCCGAGGTGATATGGGGTTGCATTATTTTCTAAGTATATTACATGTTGTGTGTGATTAGTAGTAACGTTGAGTTGCTAAGTTGAAGGGGACTAGTTATATACATATATGATGTTTTTAATAGCTAAGTTAAGTAGATTATGGGTAAATGATGTTGAGCCTTTTTAGTATGATCTTGATTCTCATGGTTTAGAAATACAAGTTTAGAGATGTGATATTAGTAAGCTATGACAAGAGTAGTTTGGTTTATTAAGGATGATGATATTCATGTTTAGTGTTAGAATTTAAGTTTGAATCCTTGAAGATTGAGCAAACAGAAATAAGAGCTGAAGTTTTAGATGGTGTGAACTCATGATATGGTGATACCCAAGAAGATTCTAAGTTGGTAAGAGTTTAAGTAATTATGGGATGACTACCGGTCCATAGAGTTGTACCTCAGAAGGAAGTCTTAGAAGTAGGTTTTACACTTTCAGGTATAGTCTTCCAGAGTAAGTTTATTACTTGTGTGTATTATTGTGTTCCAGACTCTAGAGTGCCGTAGTTGTAGTTCAGTTTAGAGTTTAGTAAGAGTTCCACAAACTTAGAGTGACGGCTTAAAGCTAAGGGGGGAGATGATGCCAAAGTCAAACTTCCAGATGCTAGTAGTAATGCCAATTTAGTATAGAACATCAGAAAGTGAGGATGTGGGTCAACCCATTGTTATTTCAGTATTTGTTTTTTAGTTATTCCAATATCATAGTTCATGTTCATGCATATAATAGAGAGTCATGTACTCTCCCAGTTCCTAATATAAGGAGTTCCAGTTCGTTCAGCAGTCGAAACCACATTTCATAAGTTATGAACTCCCAATTCAGGTCATGCAGCTCATAACTCGGGTACTCATGCTTTACAATATGTTTAGTTCCAGTACTCATGCAATACCCTTAATGATCAACAAAATTTAGAGTTATATCATGTACGTCCTCAGATTAGATCTCTTTAATAAATCCATGTCATGAATACTCTATTCCTCAGGCCTTAGTAAGGTGTCAAGTTATGCTTAGTATCCTTTCATGTTTCAGACCTTATATTCCACCAACCTTTCAGTGATCTCCCCTCAGGTCAAGATAGTGATAATAAGAAATAGTGTGGATGAGAGATAGTAAATGTGTTATGTTTGGGAACATTATTGTAAGCTGGTTTTATGTAAGTCTATAAGTTTGAAAGAATTTTGAGGTGGAGTTTATTTTATTGTGTATGACTTGGTTAGTTAAGAATATTTTATACATGCCTTATTAAGATTAGTATATGAAAGTTGCTATTGATAGAGGTGTTTGAGAATATGAGAAAGATGCTCTTATGGGTATTTGTTTGGAAGTGCATATGCGGTTATGGAGATAGACTTGAACGTCATGTTGGTGTATAGGAGTATAGGTGAGTAGTGCATTAATGAATTTCCTAGTAAGAGGTTGAATTTGTTATAGAAAGTGATAAGAAGAGTTATCTTAGAGCGGAGTAGTTACAACAATTCTTGGGGTATTAAATCCATGGTTCAGACTAGTATTATGATTATGTATGCAGTACCTTGCGCTTTCGAGTTAGGCCTGACTGTGATGAGAGGATTTAGCTCAGTTTAGACTTTAGAAAATAGAGTTATCAATGCCATGTGAGGATTATCAGTTGAATCAAGTGATTATCATTTTTAAGGGGATAGCATAGTTGAGGAAGTATTAGAGAAGTGTTGCTAAGCTTGAAGATAAGAAGTTGCATTTCTTGAGGCCTAGTAATTCTATCCTAGCTTATGATTTATGGGTCTATGTTCCCTGCTATGGAGACGTAGCAATATTGTGATTCCTTATTCAGAGGTCTTGTTCAGATCATACCCGGAGTCCTTTACTCCCTAATATCGTTAGAGTTTCTTAGAAAAGTCTTAAAGAAGTACTCTAGCTGGGTATGAACATTTATTATGATTCAGTCAGTGTAGCCAGAAATCCAGTCTAACAGTTAGACAAACGAATCTCTATAGTTTTTTTCCATCTTTCGATTTAGTTCAGTCTTACTACCTGAAATTTATGAGTATGGCCATTTCAGTACATGCATCATGCATCAGTTTTAGATTCAGATATTAAGTCATGATTCAGTTCATAAGTATCCTGCATATCATCTCAGTCTTTTCCTATTATTTCAACTAAATCAGTATCATTCGGGGACGAAAGATCCCAAGGGGGAGATATTGTAATGCCTCGAGTTTCATGAAGTTTTTATGTTATAAACCTCTTATTTTTTCTCACAAAATTAGATTCAGCCTAAAGAAGTTGTTACCCTTAAGTTGACTCTCTTGTTTAGGTCTCAGCCATATAGCTATTTTCATGTTAGCTCATGCACTCATAGATCATTTCAGTAGCCCACTACGTTGGGATTCATTCATACAGTTTATTTCAGTTGTGCATGATATCTTATAGCCTCAGATTTCTCAAAAATTTCAGCCTAATTAGCCACATTTGAGGACGACTATTCCCAAGAGGGAGATATTGTAATATCTCGTATTTTTCCTAGCTTAAATTCATCTTTAGAATATAAAGAATTTACTTTAAAGATGAATATCATTTATTTCATGTGGTATTTTCAAGATTCTTTTTATTGTGTGGTAAATTGAATAAGCTTTCCAAAGATATAAGATTCGCCTTAATCCGATAACCAGGCAAGGAGTTATGACTATTTTAAGTTCTATTCATAAAATACCGTCATTTGGACCCTTAACGCATCGCGGAGCAGTGTAAAATCTCAATTGTCATTTTTTTAGTGGCCTTCCGCGATTGCACCGCATCACGGAGAGGGCCAATTTCCCATTTAGCAATTTCTAGTGAGACCTCGCGATACTAGAGCGTCGCGCCAATGGTCAAAATGAAAAACATAAGGGCTCCGGAATTATGGCGCGTCTCGTCCAAATTCCGGTGAGCCACCACGATAGTGGTGCATCGCGGTGGCCACCCAGTTCACAAAATATTGCATTTTTAGTTTCGTTTGGGGGTTTAAAAAGGGCATTTTGGTCATCTTCCTAGCCCCTAGTCCGTCTTAAACAATGAATTAAACCCCTCCAAAGAACTTTAAATTCACTTTTCATCAAATTTCTCTCAATAAAAACCCTAGCTGATCAAGCTTTCTCCCCAAGCAACTCAAATTTCTCCATTAATCATCCAAGGAAATTCAAGATTTAGAATTCCCAAGTTAAGTACTCCAGGAATTCATCTCCAAAGCATCAATAGAGATCCAAGATTCAAGTATTAATAACTAGATCATCAATTAAGGTATGTGGGGTTTTGAACAAGGATAATTCTTTCATCCTTGTGCCCAAACTTTATTTTAATTATAAATTTACTGCAATTTATATGATTTCTTATGAAATTCAAGTTAGGGTTTATACCCATTATCATTATTTGAAAGATTATGAGATTTTCTATGATTTAGAACTTGAATTACATGATTATGTTTATATTTTCATGCATATTGCTGAAATTTCCAGATTTTATGATGAATTATAAATGTTTACATTACCAAGCATGAATTTTAAGATGTTTTATCATGAGATTGATGCATGGGTCCTTAAGCCCTAATTAAAGATTTCTATTTCAAGATTATTTGTTCTATGAGAACCCTCGGATAAGATTATTCTAAGATTTTGATAAAGATTTGACTTTTTGGTCCTAAGTTAAGATAAAGATTTCACTTTGTTCCTATGACTTGAGATTTAAAGAAAGAAAAACATAATTGGTTTTCTTGTAAACCCTTGTGCTAATTTTGAAGTGGATTTCTTAAGATTTTGAACATAAGATTGGAAGTAGTATTTTAAACCGAGTGGGAAGTGTGGGATTAGCATGCCCTATCTTCCACAGAACTACGTGCCACCATAGGTACAAATTCAGATTATTCCCATTTCTACGTGGATGACTCAGATTGTGATCACACAGATTAGATTTCTATTCCGATGGCAAGGGTAGACCAGGTCTAACCTTACGGGGGCTAGTCATGGGATTCCATGGATGCTCCCATGGTGTATGTCGGTTATAAAAACCTCTCTACAGATGTTCCTCACTCTTCAACAGTCTATTGATTTAAAGATTTAATATAAAAGCATATGTTTTGGAAGTTATGTTTTTATGATTTTAAGCGCTAAGATAAAGTATTTTCTAGATTTTAGAAAACTGTGTGTAAAGGCTCACCGTTTTACTCAGATTATGCTTTATAGAAAGATAAGAGTTACAGATTTCAGTTTTTAGATTTCAGACTTAGAAGTGAGTCCTTCCTACACTTAGTATGATTTAAAGACAGAGTATTAGCACAGTTTATAGAACTAAATGTTATGGCTCACTAGATTTACAAGTATGAATTGTTCTCATGATCATTATCATTTTCAGTATTTCAGATATTCCAGCTTATGTGAGTCATTTACATTTAGCATGCATTGATTTACAAATTATGATGATAATATGATGTTTTACTTATGCATTTCACTCCCATTTACTCAGTACATCCTCAAAGTACTGATCCACATATATATATATATATGTGTGTGTGTGTGTGTGCTACATTATCTCATAATGTAGGTATCAACCCAGTCGTAGCACGTATACTATATTCAGATAGTTTGCAGATTCCAGTCAGTAAATGATGAGTCCTCTTACTTTAGGGACCTTAGTTAGATGTTATTGATGCACTTTATTTTCTTATTCATATGTACTGATTAGTGATAGTTAGAGTCACGTCCCAGCTATCTATAGTCAGCATAGTAGAGGCTTCACAGATGTCAGTTAGAGTCAGTTAAGTATTTTTCAGTCCCTCTTTCAGACTTTATCAGAATGTAAAAGTTATAACAGTATTGTATTTTTCTCAGATTCCACCATTATATATTTCCGCGTTGTAAACTCAGTTTTTTTATGCATATTATTCAGTTGCTTATGAGTTGTGTCAGTAGAAGGGTTAGCTTTGGACCACTTGTGGTCTTAAGCACCGTGTGATGTCTTCGGGCAAATTTTTGGGGCATTACATTAGGCCAGCTTGAAATAAATGTTTACAATAATGATTTGAATTTAATTGTAGTTGTTGAAATATATCAAATTATATTTAAAATTTATTTAAATATATACTTTAAATTTTATTTATATATGACATTGCTCAATTAAAGGTCATATTAATAACAAATATAAGTTATGATTTGCAAATTATAAAATTGACGTATCATACGAACGTAAGACGACGACATTAGTGCTTGACTCTCTTGAGTTGCTGTTAACTAGGATTAAAATATATGAACTATATGATTTTTATAATATACCAATGTCTATCATGTTTAAAGTGCTATGAATTTTGACTGTCGATATTAAAATATCTTCAAATTATATTTAAAAATTATTAAAATAGAATTTAAATTTATTAAATATAATATTTAATAAAATTGCTTAATTAAAGCATACTAATAACAAATATCAGTAATGTGTTGTTGAGTTGTTGATATCTTGAGTTGTTGTTAACTAGGGTCAACACATGTAAACAATATAATTTTTAGGATTCAATAATGTGTCGATATCTATCATGTCTAATGTGTGTTTTGTAATTTTGACTTGTTATTATTTAAATTATTAAAATATATTATTTAAATTTATTGCAAACTGGCCCAAATACCACAATTATCAAAAAAATTATTTAAATCACAGCTTAATTGACTTTGGATTCACCTTTTCCTTGATGCCTCTGTAACCCATCTTCCCAGAACTCACTCGGATCACTGGCCCTTGTTGGTTAACCTTGATAGGTCCCCCATCCTTCAAGATAGTCCTTTCAAACGTGAGTCAATGTGGTGTTCTCACCTCATCTTCTTACACATAGTCCAGGACTCTTTTGCTCCTGGCACTCCTCTTTCTAAAGCCATTCCTCAATTTGAATCCAAGGTAAAGACCTGGAACAAAGAGGTTTTCAGGAATATTTTCCACCATATGAATAAAATTCTAGCTAGATTGGCAGGTATCCAATGTTCTTCCTTCTGCCACTCTAGCTACTTTCTTCAGGACCTTGAAAAGAACCTCACTAAGGAATTCAACTCTATTCTTAGTTAGGAGCATGAATTCTAGAGGCTTAAGTCTAGGATTAAATGGTTAGCTGAGGGGGATGCCAATATTAGGTTCTTTCATACCTCTACCCTCAATAGAAGAAGGAGGAATGGGATCAATTCTATCAAGGAAGATTATGGTAACTGGATTTACTCCCTAATGCTATCAAAGACCATATCCTCTCCTTCTATACTAACCTATTCAGTTCTAAGCTTACTCCTCTCACTTGTCCTTTTAGGGGAATCCCTCTTCTAAAGGTTCTATTAGGAGGGATGACCATGATATCCTAGATTGTATCCCTTCTCCTGAAGAAATAAAAAAAACCATCTTCTCCTTTAAACCATACGAAGATCTTGGGCCTGATGGTTTACATCTTTTTTTTTAATCAGAAGTACTAGGACACCTTTGGGCCATGCTGTCATCCAATTCTATGTCAATACCTTCAACCCTAGACAGATGAAGTCCAACATCAATTCCACTTATCTGTGTCTATCCCCTAAGTGTCAAAATGACAGTAACCTTAGGAATTTCAGCCCCACGCAATACCCAATATAAACTCATCACCAAAATTATTGCTAGGAGACTAAAACCTCACCTTGATAGGATTATTAGTCATAGTCAAAGCAACTTTCTTCCCAACAGGAGAACCTCAGATAATGCTATCATTATTCAAGAGGTTATATCCCACTTCGAAAAGATGAACGGTAAACAGGTAAATATGGTCTTAAAGATTGATTTGGAGAAGGATTTTGACATGATTGAATGGTCCTTCATTAGACAAGCTCTTCACTTCTTCAATCTGCTTCCTAGACTTACCTCCCTCATCAGGTTTTGTATTTCTTCTTCCTTAATCTTCATTCTAGTTAATGGGGGGAGAACTGAGTTCTTTTACCCCACTAGCGGCACTAGGCAAGGAGATCCCCTTTCCCCTTACATCTTTATTATGTGTATGGAGCTGCTCTCTAGGAGGATTGATTATAAGATGGATAT
This sequence comes from Capsicum annuum, assembly GCF_002878395.1. Classification (NCBI taxonomy): domain Eukaryota; kingdom Viridiplantae; phylum Streptophyta; class Magnoliopsida; order Solanales; family Solanaceae; genus Capsicum; species Capsicum annuum. The sequence continues at coordinate 133,044,243 of NC_061114.1, read as the reverse complement.
TCTTAACTGGCAGCCTATATCCATCAGTATTAGAGGTCCTAAGCTTTCCCATTTATTCTTTGCTAATGACCTTACTCTATTATCTAAATTTTCTATCAACAATGCTTCCACCATCACCAGGGTCCTTAACTCTTTCAGCCTTTACTCTAGTCAAAAGACCAACCTCAACAAATTCAAGGAAGTTTTTTTTAAAGAATTATTCCTCCCATGATAAGGAAACGATGGTCAAAATCCTCTCCATCCAAGAGAAGGATTCCTTTGGGAATTACCTTGGTTTTCCCACCTTTCACTCTAAGTCTTGTAATAGGGACTTCCAATTCATAGTTGATAATTTGAATACTAAACTGGCTGGGTGGAAGACTAAATTTATGAACCTATCTAGTAGAACCAACCATGCCAAAGCCTTTCTCAGCAACATACCTACCCATGTTATGCAGTACATCTCCATCCCTAGAAGAATCATTTCCCTCATTGATAGGGTCCAAAGGAATTTCATCTAGGGATCTACCTTAGAGAACAGAAGAATACATATGGTGGGTTGGGACACCATCACCCTCCCTAAAGTAGAAAGGGGACTGGGCCTCCAGAGAACCAAGCACAAAAATATTACTATGCTTACTGGGCTGGCTTGGAGATTCTCCCAGAGGAATAATAGTCTTTGGATTCAGTTACTTAAGAGTAAGTATGAGAACCTTCAATCTGTCTGTAAACCTAAATCCTCTAGGAATTAGAGAAATCTTTCTTAGGGATGGAACAACTGCCTTAAGAGTGATCAATGGATAGTCCATAAGAGGGTCAGAATAAATTACTAGTATGATAGGTGGATTCCTAATTTTGAACCTCCTAGATGCCTGATTTAGGGACTCCTTAGCTTAGACTAATCCAATTAGAAGGTTTCTAAGGTCTGGAAGGGCAGTAACTGGGATTTCTCCCACTTATCATTCCATCTTCCCAATTATATCTTAAATGGCATTCAAAACTCCTTCCACCATAACAACAGGATTCAGAATGACCATTTGATCTGAGGCCTTAATAGCAATGACCTTTTCTCTAACAAGAGTACTTATTCTCTTATCTCAAACTCTTCTAAGGTGCCTAGTGACAACTAGACAGACAACTTCCTCTAGTCGTGGAAGATTAGCTGCCCTCCAAAAATCAAATCCTTCATTTGGTTGGCCAGCATAATAGACTCCCAACCAAAGCCACTCTCTCCAATATAGGTATTGGTATCACTCCAAACTATGACATCTGCAATTATCCTTTGGAGGATATCACTCATATGTTCTTCAAATGCCCCACTATCCATGATTTTTAGAATAATCTTCTTGTAAAAAGTTTTGGAGAGACTCTCATCTCTCTTGTTAACTTATATCCTAATAACTAAACCTCAACTTGGTCTAGATTAAGGCACAAGAATTTCACTACCTTACTGGATTGGCATACTATCATCTCCTTCAGACTTTGGTATATTTGGATGAATAAAAATTATAACTCCTTTGAGAAGAAAAAGATTAAACCCTTCTTTTCTCAAACTTATGCTGAAGCTATTAAGTTTAGACAGTCATTAGGCAAGGCCACTCCCCAGTCCAGCTTTTCTGAGATTAATGGGGGGTCTGATCCGGAATGCTCTTGGGGGTTGTGTGTTAGGCTTCATTAAGATTTTTCATTGCTCCACCGACAATCAAATAAAGCTGCTGGTCCTTAGAGAGGGCCTCAAGATAGTGGAAGTACACTACCCCTTTTCAGTCGAGATCAATATCAACTCTATGAAGGTGATATCTATGCTTTATTCAAGCAACTTACACTACAATGCCATCATTGATGAATGAAGGTTAAGGCTAAGAAGAATCGAAAGCCCCCTAAGGGAGCAAAATGGAGTAGCACATGCCTTGGTAAAGAAAGGAGCAGATTTTGTGGTGGAGCTAGAGACAAGGATTTTTGAAGTTCCACCAATGTATGCACAACAGGCATTATGGGAAGATATCGCCGAAACTCATTTTGTTAGGAAGATCAAATTTAAGTCAAACTTTGTTGTGGGGAATACCCCCAAATCTTTTGTAACTAATTTGTCAGCACTTCTTTGTAGACTTATTATTTACTAATGCATCATCTGTTAACAAAAAAAAGGATAAAGTTAGGTGGGTCCCTCATTATAAAGTTAATTAAATAATTCTTTTTCATATTTAATGATAGTCATAACTTGCCCAACGTAAATTTTAGTTGCATTTGACTTTTTGCATTTAGAAGATAAGTTTTACTTTTTTTAAAGGAAAAGATTATTATATTTGTACATTTGTGGTCATTTTTGGGCCAAAAAATTATGATCATTTAACTCTCTTAAATAATTTTATATATACCTAATAAAAATAATACACCAATCAAATTTCAAAAATAAAAAAATTATGTGGAAAATTGAGAGATAGATGGAAGGCCCACGTGGCAAAGGGCACATGCTATACCATTTATGTCAAATAGAAAAGTCAATGGATCTCATCATATTCTTCAATGGACATCTGTTGCATGGTATGATGTGTAATTACATAGAAAAAGACAAATATTTTTCAAAGCTGCTAATAAGGTCCAAACAATAAAGAATAAAAGATAATTTTTCTAAGACAGTTGATTTTACAAAAAACTTTAATACCCTCAAATTTATATATAATACCACTAAGCTGACATGTTGAAAGTGACTCTTCTAATCTATATCTATCTATACTATATTAAAAGTATGAAGGACAATAAAAATATTATTTGAACTTTTTGCCATTATTAAAAGACTCCGCAATAGATAAAATTATTTTTTCACTATTTTTTACATTTTAAAAAATTTAAAAATTCATTAAAATTTAGTTATTAAACCTTTTCTTAATTGAATTATTTACTTAAAATTTAGGACTTTAAAGTCAATTAATATTTTTAAAATTTACTTTAAAGTCAATTAAATTTTTCACCTTAATTAAAACTTTTAAAAAGTGAATTGATAGTATTTGTATGAATTAAAGTCAATAAAATAAATTTTTTACCTTTGATAAATTTTTAAAAAGTTTAATTAATTGTAGTGCAACTTTTTCCTATGTTCTTTTAGATTTTGAGAAAAATTTTGTTTATAATTAATTTTATTTGTAACTTTTTAAATTTCTAGTTGTTTAATCTAGATAAGTAATATTTAACACTTCTAAATGGATTAGAATTTATTTTGGACAAAAAAATTCTACAACTTTATTTAAGTAATATTTTAGATCAAAAATTATATGAAACATACGCTCTTCTACTCTTTTTTCTTATTCTGGTAGGGATAATGAATTCTCTCCTTATAATTTTTTGTATTTCTCTTTCAGTTGAAATTTTTTATCAAAAAATTAAAAGAAAGAAGCATGTTGTCGTCGAATGAAGTCGTCAAAAAAAATAAAGATTTATCTCATTTTTTTCTTTGTTTGTCTAATTGTGACTTAGTTTTGATTATGTTGTTTGACAATATTTTAAAGTATTATTCGTTGTTATAGTTGAATCTTTAATTAAACTTATTAGATGAGTTCGAAATATTAAGTTATCGAAAGTGTTGAATCTTTAATATGCATAAATTTTATTTGAATGATGAACCTGTCAACTTTTTGATAATTTGGGACTTATTAATTAAGTTTGAAGGAATATTAAGAAGGTCAGGTATATTAATTAGATAAAATTGAGTATTCAAAATTTTTAAACATTAAAATCAACTAGGATACTTAGTTAATTTTCCTGCTAACCGAAAAAAATACCTAATTTCAAGTTGATTCTAACTGTGTTGTGATTCTCTGTCTTTATAAATAAAAACTCTTTGGTTAAAGAGTTTTCAGCGTCACACTTTGTTCTTTGTGCAATTAATATCACGTATGTATATGTATATTGAGCTAATTTGTTTAATATATTTTCTTTTTAATGATGTGATTGTGTTATCTAATTATTTTTTCTAACAAAGTGATTGTGTTTTAATTGCAAACTATTTAGTGGTGTAACATTTGCTAAATGTTTTGGTTTAATAAGGCATACGAGGCGTTTGTTTTTCCAGATGTCACTCAGGTAATAAGTGACTTTTTAAGATAATAACTACAAGCTTAATGATTATTTAATAAGTGATTAACTCGATATATGTGTTAGGATTTTTGTCCTAATTTTCTTACTATATTTAAGTTTTACTTTTTAATATAATTCTTTTCCATATTTGGCTAACCTCTTTCTTGGAGGAAAGGTTTTGGATCTTTATAAATAGAAGACCTCTTCTCATACCATAACATAATAACATTCACAATGTAATCTTTTAAGATTTTCGTTTAGGGGGAGATTTTCTCTCTTATTAGTTTTATGTTTTTAATATTAGGTTTTATATGTAGGCCAATTAACCAAATCATATAATATAATTATATTTTTAATATTGTTTTTCGTTCTCATCTTATTTATCGTCTCATAGTTTGCAACTAATAGCTTCTGCATGACGCCCTCTCGATTTCGAACCCAACAAGTGGTATCAGAGCCAATGATTCAAAGATCAGGTTTGATTGAGGATAGTTTTAATATTAAAGTCGCAACAAATTTGATGATAATGAAGATATATGTCCAAAAGCTACATGTGGAGATAATTGTCAATCATATTTTCAACAATCCTACTGTCACATATTTGAAAATAAAACTCACTTTTAACCTTGCAAAAGGGCTTCAATATTTTAACCCGAAAAGGGCAAATATATTTTTTTAACCCCAAAAGCTTCATTTTTAAACATGCCAAACAGTAGTGATATATGAAGAAAATATATGAAGAACGAAGATCATGCACAAGAAGAAGGAGGATTAAGAATATTTTGAAGAAAATCAAGCCAAAAAGGGGAGATTTGTTAGGGTTTTTGCCTTGATTTTCTTACTATATTTAAATTTTACTTTTTCTTAGAAGGAAAATAAAAATTCTCATAATTATTTTTACTTTTTTTAAAAGAAAAATATAATTCTTTTTTATATTTGGCTAACCTCTTTCTTGGAGGAAAAATTTTGGACATCTATAAATAGAAGACCCTTCTCATACCATAACACAATAACATCCACAATATAGTCTTTTAAGATTTTTGTTGAGGGGGAGATTTTCTCTCTTATTAGTTTTATGTTTTTAATATTAGGTTTTATATGTAGGCTAATTGGCCAAATCATATAATAAAATTATATTTTTAGTATTATTTTTCATTGTCATCTTATTTATCGTCTTATAATTTACAACTAATAACTTTCGTATGACACACTCTCGATTTTCAACCCAACAATATGAACACTCATTTAGAGTTTTCAATCGCTGTAGTTTTAACTCTTTGTCCATTTTTCAATTTCTTGAAGTCATAATGTCAATGGCACTAAAATCAATGGCTTTATAATATCACTAGTTAGTTAGCTTCAGATAATTTTAATTTGTCTATATAATAAGAAGTTTAAAATATATTATTGACAAAAATAATAAATAGGCCTGAAAGTATTGATATGAGCCTAAAGATCATAATTGGCTAATCAAAAGGAGGAGTAAGATTATATTTAGTCTCTCTTAAATTGTCCACTCAAATAAGGAGGCTTCCAAATAAGAAAAGAATGTTGGTTCTTTATACATTTAAAAGACAACAATTTTAAATTCAGAATTATTTTAAGGTTTACGATCAAAATATTAGAATTAATATGGGAGGAAAGAAGATCTATGTGATCTAATTTTTTGTGATTTATTGATTCACGTCGATAAAGTTGTTGCGAATCACGCATATGACACGGCTTTCAAGTTTTTTTCTTATTGATGCGCATCAATTCAGGTCTTTGAGAGACTTCACTATGAGTTTTTCTCTAGACCTTAGAGAAGAGGAGGTTCCCTTCCTACATTGATAACGTGCAACACACATTTGTATAAACTAGTATATAGAAATGCATGAAAATATTTATATATTTTATATGTATACATAAAATTTTATCTTTTCATTTGGATTAATATTATATCGGGATTATATTAAAATTTTATTTATTTTTTATGACCGCACAAAGCACGGATGAATCGACTAGTTTATCTTATAGTCACTGTCCATGCAAATAATTTTTATACAATTTAATATTCTATAGAAAGTTACTTGTCCTATTTTTCCAATAACGAATTCCCCTATTGTTACTATTTACTAATTGTTTACATATATTTAATTACTTTTAAGGTTACTAGATAGCGAAAAAACATTTATATCGAGTGTGGATCTTACTAATTGAGAAAGCTATATGGATTACTGATATTCCCAATTACCAATTCTCACCATGGATCATTAGTAGCAACAAACCTTGTTTGAAGAGGTTCCCATAAGAAATTGGACAAAAAGGCAACATAGTCAATTAATCGGTATTGAGAAGCTGAATTTTCTCCATAACATCAATGACTTTACAAATATTGTTATAAAACAATAAAGAACAAGAAGAAGAGTAGAGAGAATAGAGAAAGTGATTCTTATTTCTTCTCTTGAGGGATGATATTGATTGATTATACAATGATTGATTATACAATGAACAAAACCCCTCTATTTTATAGGGAAAAATACTCCTAGTTTCTGACTAAAAGACAGATACTTCAAATCCCAATAGATATCAACTAGATCTTATTAGATCTTGATAGACATTCACTATAATGTAAATACATTTATATCACTCCCCCTTGAATGTCTAGATAGATAATGTGTCTCGTTAAAATCTTACTAGGAAAAACCTGTGAAAAAAAATCTAGTGAAGGAAAAGAAGTACACATCTCTAACAATAAGCATATAGGCTGCCTCATTAAAAACCTTACAAGGAAAACCCAGTGGGACAAAACCTTGAAAGGGAAAAAGAGTACAACGCGTATTTGCTCCCCCTAATGAGAACATCCTTGAGCTTTTGCATCTCGACCTTATGCACCATCTTCTTAAAAGTTGCAATTAGAGGAGACTTGGTGAATAAATCATCCACATTATCACTTGAACGAATCTGTTGCACATTAATATCACCATTCTTTTGTAACTCGTGTATGTAGAAAAGCTTTGATTAAGTGTGATTCGTTCTATCTCCTTTTATGAATGCCCCATTAAGATGTACTATGCATGTTACATTATCTCAGTATAAAATTGTGGGTACATTATCACATTTCACACCATATTTTCTCGAATGAGATGTATCATGGATCTCAATCATACACATTCTCGGCTTGCTTCATGAATAGCTATTATCTCAGCATGATTCGATGAAGTGGCTATGATAGACTGCTTTGTATATCTCGCAGATATGACAGTATCCCCACATATAAACACATAACCTATTTGAGATCGAGATTTATGCGGATTAATTAAAAACCCAACATCAGCATAATAAATAAGATCGAGACTGCAATCTTTAGAATAAACTAAGATCATGTGTTTGATCTCATTTTGATGTCCCCTAATAGGAGCAGAACTATATCTTGCTAAAAGATTAACTGAAAAGGCTATGTCAGGCCTTGTAGTATTTGCAAGATACATTAGTACACCAATTGGACTAAGATATGCTACTTCAGGACCAATCCAATTCGGTATGTTTCGCATTTAAACAAATAATTTTATTACTTTTGAAAACTCTCCAAGAGTTTTAATGATTTTCAAACCATCAATTTATTCTTTATAAGGATAATAAACAAGTTTTCCAAAAACTATATATGCTTCAGACATTTTGAATCCTTTAGGAATTTTCATAGAGATTGTTGTCAAGTGACAATATCCAATATGTCAAGTGTAACATCTTCAAGTTTCTGGACTGCAAATCAAATAAGTTTTACACTTACCAAGATGCATCCTTTCATGTCACTTGATAAATGTTTCTACGCCAGCATGCTTAAATAAACATAAAGTTCAGATCCTCGTAATCTTTTACTCCCTCAATTTCAGAATAAGTGAATTGTTGGGATATTTATTGGTGTTTCAAATTAAGTGAATCATTGAATTTTTTTTCAAAATTTTCCTTATGATTTGACAATCAATTAACTTTTGAAAAGGTATTACAAAGTCAATTTTTTCTTTTTTGGGGTAAAAATGGAAAGTTGTGTTAAATTTATGTCTTTAATGCTTTTTCCTTAATATGTGTGCCAAAATCCAACAATTCATTTATTATGAAAGGGAGAGAATATAATATTATGCTAATATCATATCAAAGATATCGTTAATGATATATCATTTTGTATCGGTTCATAATGCGACATAACATTTTGAAATCTTATCACTTCATTATTTTCAGGTACCTGAACCTCTCATAAGGTTTCATGAAGTGTTATACGTAGACATTTCCTTCCTATTATGATTATTTTCTCCTTTTCTTTTTAAGGATTTCATTTGGAACCGATTAGTCTATCATGCTTCTGCATGCATAGACTTTATCCTTTAAGGACACAAAATAGGAGTACTTGCAGCTAAATATGAGATGCTTTCGGCATTTGACTTCAATTATCTTTTGAATGAGGATCTGATGATAATTCCTAAAATATTTCATAACTGCTTATAATCTCCTCCTTATGTTAGGAAAACTAACATACATCCTCTATCTTCTTTGAGGAATTCATCTTTGTGCATCATGGTATATTTATTAATCGTATACCGTACATCAAAACTATTAGATGGAATAGTTGGTTTCTGACCTTGAACCAATTGAGAGAGAAAAAATAATCATAATATATTGGTCTAATGCATACAAGTGCTATTGCATGCAATATATCATATTTCATACCAATACATGAAACTTTGTTCTCATTAATAATGGTCCAGCTATTTATGGAAGACATTCAATTCTAAACCATCATCATCAAGATGAATTATCTTGATTACACAATTTGAAAATTATGCTCAATTTATATTGAATAGGTAACTTTATGAATGTCAAACGTAGGTTGACCATGAATATACATGTGATCATCTTATTAATGCATTTTTTCAACATATCACATGATAGGTAAACGGACCATTATTCATCTTTTATTCTTTTCGGATTTTGAGGGATCCAATCCCACAATTAGTTGGTCCAACCAACTTATCATGAGAACAAGCAACATTAAAGTTCATGAAGAATTTTCTAATTCTTTAATATATGTTCAATTCTCAGTATGCACATCTTCGGAATATCGTAATCGTTCATGTCAACTTATGAACTTTTAATCTATTAAACTCCAATTTTACCATGATATGTGTTTTTGCTTTAGTAAATTTTAGATTTACTATTATATGAATAAATTTCAGGTGTACTACTTCAGAATTAGATTTCAAAATAACTCATCTTAGCTATTCTGCCTCTTTCAGAGGTGAGTTGTCATACCATCACAATCAAGTACACATTCATATTAATAAGCTTCACTAAATATTATCACATTCACCCCAGGGAATGGATCTGTGCTTATAATAATCAAAATTCTCATTCCCCAAGAATAGAATATAATCGTGTCTTAAGCCTATCAAATTATGATAGGTTATATATCTTATAACCTCTTTCATCATATTACTACTTTAGGAGAAAATTGAGGCATACATATGATGTAGAGAATTTTTCTCTAGCATATCTTATAATCATAATAAGCATGTGAAAATATTATCAATTTTGATGATTATTATCATATTGTCTCTTCACGCTTATATTTGTGCATTCAATCACCTGTCTTCTTTCAACAATGAAGCAAGTTGTCAACTTTTAGATTTATGCTACCATATTCACTTCTTGGAATAGAGCATATTAATGGGATATGTTTCATGACCTTTTGTTAAATACCCATGATTTTGCCTTAGCCATTATAATATCATCAATATGATATATTGAGATTCAAACTCAACATCTTATCCATATAAAAGCATTTTAGGCATGAATCGATGGAACTTGAACCCAACATATCATCATCCTTTTTGATAATATTGTTCTTGAGGAATAAATTTAAAATATAAATAGTTCCAAACCAATTATTTTTCCTCAAGTCCAATAATAATTATATTATTAGTAGCAAAAGATAAATAATATAAGAAATTACTAACCATGAAATCCTTAAGATTTAGAATCTCACCTTGTTTGACAGAGTCTCGTGCTGATAATGTGTTATAAAATAATAAAGAACAAGAAGAAGAGTAGAGAGAATAGAGAGAGTGATTCTTATTTCTTGAGAATAGAGAGAGTGATTCTTATTTCTTCTCTTGAGGGATGATATTGATTGATTATACAATGAATAAAACCCCTCTATTTATAGGAAAAAAATACTCCTAGTTTCTGACTAAAAGACATATACTTCAAATCCTAATAGGTATCAACTAGATCTTATTAGATCTTGATAGACATTCACTATAATGTAAATACATTTATAACAAATATACATTTTACTTGTACCTAGTTGTTTAATGTTCGATAAACTTATTTTTACTCCATAATTCCCAAATTATTGATCTTTTAGATCTCAATTAAGTGCTTTACAATTGCTACGAATATTTTTGTTCTTGCCCGTCTTCACACCAACTCGACCCAATTTAGTCATTACGTTCACGAATACAGTTTTGAAAGCTTCACAATTGCTAAGTCACAAATCAACCGTGCCTCTAGACCGTTGTTCTGTAAAAGTAAGACTAGTTTTTAACGACTTTTATTGTGAAGGATTAAAAAATAAAGCCACCTACACTGGGGTCATCCCATGTAATTTTTTCTGAAAAGTACATGAGATGCGGGAAGTTCGACTGAGATGGTTCATACATGTGATGAGGTGGGGCACAGATGTCCCGGTTCGTAGGTGTGAGAAGCTAGCTTTGGATGATTTTAGGCGGGGTAGGGGTAGGCCAAAGAAGTACTGGAAAGAGGCGATTAGGCGGGACATGGAGCAGTTACAGCTTACTGAGGACATGACCCTAGATAGGAAGATCTGGAGGACGCGAATTAGGATAGAAGACTAGCGTCAGTTTGGATCGCTAGTGTAGGGTATTACTTGGTGGATGTATTATTCTTGCTAAGACACCTTGTTTTATGCTCTATTACAATTTTGTTTACTTTTCTTTGGTCACTATTACTTGTGAGTGTCGTATTTATGTTATGTCATCTTGTTCCATGCGTTATTATGGATTTGATTATTATTCCTTGTCTTGAGCCGGGGGTCTATCGGAAACAACCTTTCTATTTCTTTGGAGGTAGTGGTATGGACTGCGTACATCTTACCTTCTCCAGACCCCACTATGTGAGAATACACTGTTTATTGTTGTTGTTGTTGACCCCCATAGTGGGTTGTCTTGTTTTTTTGTCCTCCATATGAAAGTCCTTAAATGAGAACTTCCCTCATTTTTATGTATAGAATAAACACATTTTTGATCCTTTACACTTAGAATATTTTTAGACTTTTCATGCTTATTTGTTTCTTAACTTCTATATTTGTCTCTTTCTTCCTTTTTATTCTCTTTTTAAATTTTTCTTGTATTTATTATTTTTTCCCTATTTTAATTCATTTGTCTCAACCTTTATTTTTCTTTTATTTTCTACATTTTTCTTCTTGATTTTTTTCACAAATATTATTTATTTTTTCTGATTTTTTTTAAACTTACTTGTCTCAACCTTTACTTTTCTTTTCTCTCAACCTTTACTTTTTTTTTTTTTTTTGTTTATTTTTCTTTTTTTTTTCTTCTTCTTTTTTATTTTTTTTCTCAAACTTTATTTTTTTTTGTTGCTCATTTTTATTTTTTCGCAATCTTTATCTTTATCTTTATCTTTTTTTTTTTGGGTTTATTATTCTTCTCTTCTTTTTTTTTTCTTGACCTTTAATTTTTCCTTCTCTCTTTTTTTTTCTCAATCTTTATATTTTTTTTTTTTTTTACTCTTTTTTCTTTTTTCTCAACCTCTATTATATTTGTTAATGAATAAAAAGTTGGATAATCCATAAAGATGATTTTCTTTTTTTTTATACATCGAAGTAAATTTAAGGATGTGACTTGTTGTTTGGAAGTCCTTAGAGATAACTCTTGTATTTAAGACAAGATTTATAGAATATATCATAAATCATGACACAATGTGGTAGTGTTAACTCTTGCCCGTGGGACATAACATATTGTTTGAAAATTATTGGGTTAAGTCTTGCCTTTGAGCTAAGAGTTATAAAACATCTCATAAATCAAGACACAGAGTGGAGTATTAACTCTTGTCCATAGGGCATAACTTGTTGTTTGAAAGTTCTTGGGTTAGGTCTTGCCTCTAAGGCAAGAGTTCTAGAGCATTACATAAATCAAGACATAGTGTGGTAGTGTCAACTCTTGCCCATAGAGTGTAACTTGTTGTTTGAAAGTTCTTGGGATAAGTCTTGCCTCTAAGGCATGAGTTATAAAACATCTCATAAATGAAGACAGAATGTGGTAGTGTCAACTCTTGTCCGTGGGACGTAACTTATTTTTTGAAAGTTCTTAGCCTAAATCTTGCCTATCAGGCAAAAGTTATAGAACTTCTTATAAATAAAAACACAATATGGTCGTGTCAACTCTTGACCATGGGGTGTAACTTAGTGTTTGAAATTCCTTGGGATAAATCTCGCCTCTAAGACAATAGTTATAGAGCATCTTATAAGTCAAAACACAATAAGATAGTGTTAGCTCTTTCCCATTGTACGAAACTTTTTGTTTGAAAATTTCTGGGCTAAGTCTTGCCTCTAAGGCTAGAGTTATAAATATCTCATAAATTAAAACACAATATGGTAGTGTCAACTCTTATCCGTGGAGCTTAACTTGTTGTTTGACAATCATTAGGTAGTGTAACTTGTTGTTTTACAGTCATTGGGATAATTCTTGTCTCTAGGTAAGAATTACAGAATATCTCATAACTAAAAACATAATGTGATAGTATTAACTCTCGCCTATGGTACGTAACTTGTTACTTAAAAGTCATTGGACTAAGTATTGCCTCTAAGGCAAGAGTTATAGAGCATCTTATAAATAAAAATATAATGTGTTAGTGAACTCTTGTCCATGGGATGTAACTTATTATTCGAAAATCATTGGGCCATGTCTTGACTCTAAGGCATGATTTATAGAGAATCTCACAAATCAGGACACAATGTGGTAGTATAACTCTTGCTAATAGGGCTTGTTGTTAGGAAAGAATGAAAAAAAAAAAGAAATAAATAATAATAAAATTTAAAAAAAAAACATAAAGAAAAAATATTTAAAAAAATACAAAAAAATCAAAGAAAATAAAAAGGTGTAATGATCCTCACGGTCATTTTCCTTGTTTTCATACATTTTTGAGATCTAGAGCTTTTCTGTAACCCCAAGTTATTTATGACTTGATGGGACTTATAGTTCGATTTTCGGGTGGTTCATTTGAGAATCTTAATAATGCCAAATGCATTATGAAATATTTAATCTAAATTGACATTTGGTAAAAATATAATTTATTACCTTTTTAAAATATTGTTGATGATAGTAAAATTCTTTAGTTATGGTATATCTCTATTATTTTATATATAGTTTTATACCTTATTAATATTTTAAGCAGAGATAATTAATCTAGATATGTAAAATATTATTATTATACAATAGCAGTTTTGTTAAAAATAAGTTTTTATTAATTATGATATATTCAAAATAGTATATTTATTTTACCATGAACTTATGCAATGTCCAAGAACGTGTGTATCATGAAGCTATCTAAAGGAGAAGGATTAAGTAGGGTGTGATTTTGACACCACGATGCCTACGTAGGACTTTGTCGAAAGGTGTGAGGTGACTAATTATTAAAAAATCTATAGAATTGGGTAAGTGGAAGTAGATAACCAATAAATTAATTATAGTGGCCAAACTGATGTACACGTTATATACATTATAAATCCATATTTCTCTACTCAATTTTCTTGCAAATTTCCAATCTTTCTTTAGCATTTGCATATAAATTTAGTACTGCTCCCATTTCGTTTACTGAGCATGTTAGAGGAGATTTGATTGGAAAATATTTTGGATGCTTTATTAGATCCGTGGAAAAGAATTAATTAACTACATCAAATAATTCAATCTCGGATTTTAGTAGGGTAATATTTGGAAGCTCCTCAGAGAGATTTTTAGCTTAGGCGTTCAGGTAAGATAGACTTACCCTACCTTTAGATTGAGCTTATTTACGGTAATTGAGTACTATTATGTAAGTTTTGGATAAACACTTGTAGTTTACGTATCACTTAATATATATATCATGCCTTATTTATCCGGTTAGGATCCCGTTCTAGTATATTTTGGTATCTTATCTTTTAGTGTAATATAGCATCTATAACTTTAGGATATGAAATTAAGTTATGGAACCTTGGATTCGTTCCTTTTTAATTAAGATATACGAATAGTTATTTAAATGTATTTTTAGTTTCGATTTAGGTTCAGCATATACTTTATTTCTGTCATTTATCATGAATCTGGTACCACTTTGACATTGGTTATGGTATGGTGTGGATTTTAATTTTACAGTTGGATATGGTTACTATGAGTTTCGGTTCGAGTCCGACATCTTGGTATTATGATTTGAGATTTCTTGTACTGATTACTATTGCTCTAGAAGATGTGATTCCTCTAAGTTTTGGTTCAAGTTCGTCATCTGATTATGATCTCTATTATATATCATATATGTGGCCTCTCGTTATTACCCACTAATTTCGATTTGAATCCGACATATGACCTTTTGTTATTATCCATCACTACTGGCTCAAGTCCGACATCTGGCCTTTTGTTACTACCCATTGGTGTTGGTGTTGGTTTGAGCCCGGTGCATTTTTTGATGGCTACTACAGTTTCACGGGGTTGGTTCGGTTATAGGTTGCTTACACTTTTCCTTCAATTATTTACTGTGTGTCCCACCAACTTATGGGAGCACGATTGGGTTAATTTTCTTCATCAATGTGTCTAGCGGGCTCATGGGGACCCAGTTAGATTATGTTTGATTTATCTTTTACTACTGCCTTATTTATCTTTTTGTATTGTGTATACATTTTTATTTATCGCATTACCATAGCTCGATAATTGATTACTTTTTATCCCTATTTATTGTTGACTTATATTAAATCCTTGTATTTTAGTATACTTTTCCTATATTGAGCCCAGTCGGTCAATGATGCCTACTGAGTACCCATTTCTTTGGTACTCATACTATATTTCTATATTTTTTTCCTGATGCAGATCCAAATATTAGCAGTGACATGGTTCCAACCTTTCAGTATTGATTCAGAGCAGGATAAGCTTGCTATCGTCCGAGGCTAACCCTCTTCTATCTATTCTAGTTTAGTGTTTATACTCGAGACTGCTTGTATATATTGTGTATATTTTAGATTCTGTCTAGTACTCTAGGTATTTTTTAGTAGTGGCTCAAGTACCGACTATACTAGGTCTCGGGAAGGATTCATTTGTATATTTGGTCCTTTTTCTCTCTCTCGTTTTAATATATTATATGTTATTCCTTTCTATTTATCACTTATCATTACTAATGTTATTATTAAATATAGTTATTTTTCTGGTTTTTGCTCGTTATCTATCGTTCTGGGTAATGGCTTGGCTTGCCTACTGGTGGGATAAGGTAGGCACTATCATGACTAGAGAAATTGAACGACAACTTAGTATTAGAGCTTAGGTTTTACTGGTATTATTGGTACTGGAGCCAATGTTTAGTAGAGTCCTATAGATCGATACAGAGACGTCTGTATCCTATCTTTGGGAGGCTAAGGAGCATTTTTAGGAAAAGATCTTATTTTCTTAATCCATTTTCGTGAGTTGGGTCTGAGTTGGTTGTTAATGTTTATTGATTCACTCTTTACATAGATGGCTAGGACACGAGATGTGGGAGACGGGGATCAAAACCTTGAGCCCGCTACTAGAAGTTTAGGTAGGGGTCGAGGTCAACCTAGAGGTCGGGGGCAGAATAGACCAGCAACTCCAGTTTGAGATTAGGCCAAGCATCCATCACCTGATCTTGACATAGCTTCTCAGACTGAGAGAGCTCCAGATATTCTGCCACCGCAGTATCAGTTGGGCTAAGAGGCAACCTAGGCTCCATATGATTTTATATCTTCTTCAGTTCTTTAGGATGCATTGGTACAATTATTGGGGTTAGTTGGTGGTCCATTGATCAATATAGCGCAACCAGCAGCATACAGTGGGGTTGATTAAGGGGCACAACCTGAAGCAACAGTGCCTAGGGTAGGGGTTCCTCTAGCACCAGTAGTCCCACAACCAGCATTATCCCACCAGTTATGTCTTTAGAAGAGAAGAAGATGCTGGGATGATTTTTGATATTGACTCTACCCAAGTTTTTTGGGACCCCAGGGGAGGATGCTTATGAGTTCCTATCCAATTGCGAGAAGCAGTTATGGAATTTGGGGTTGATTGAGTCGCGAGGAGTGGACTTTGTTTCTTATCAGCTAGATACAATAATAAGGAGGTAGTAGAGAGGTTGTCTTAATTATTGTCCAGATAGATGTCCACTAGTGACTTGGACTCAGTTCTTTGATGCTTTCTTGGGGAAGTATATGCCTCACAGCATGTGCGAGCGTCTTTGAGATGAGTTTGCCACTTTGCGATAGAGTTATATGTCTGTGGATGAGTATGAGGTAATATTTTATGAGTTAGCCATGCACAACATATGATTCTATGTATAGAGTATGAGCGAATTCAATGCTTTGTTAGGGGATTGAGATTACCACTTTGTAGGGTTATACAAAGTTTGGTAATTTTAAGGAACTTTTTTTCCTGAGATAA
Source organism: Capsicum annuum (assembly GCF_002878395.1). Taxonomy (NCBI): domain Eukaryota; kingdom Viridiplantae; phylum Streptophyta; class Magnoliopsida; order Solanales; family Solanaceae; genus Capsicum; species Capsicum annuum. The sequence goes on along the minus strand of NC_061114.1, from coordinate 133,027,495 downwards.
TCAAGAATGTCAATTATAGAGAAGAGATGGAACGTGAGGCCTAAGGGGGTAGCAATAAGTGACCTTGTTACTATGAAAGTTGCAATGAAATCCACAATGATTCATAATTCAAAGGCTGAGGGTTTCACGGTAGGTACCCCTAACTGCTGCCTTCTCAATATCAGGGTCAGCCTAGTTGGCCAGTTTAGGCATCACTTTAGATATTAGACAGGGGTCAACCTAGTTATAATGTTTCTAGTAGTTAGAGTAGTAGTCAGCTGCATAGGGGTATTCAGTCAGGATCATTGAGTTAGGATGGTCAGTCTAAATCCACCAAACCTTCTAGAAAAATAGGGTGCCCAAGGCATATTATGACAGTGAGGTTGTTTGTCACTTTGCACGTGAGTGTACTTAGTGTAGTATGATTGAGCCTTCAGTTTAGACTCCATAGTTGATCAGATTAGCACTGCCACTAGCTAACGGTGGTCCACAAGATTATGAAGGTGGTCCCTAGGGTTATTAAGGTGGTCCTTAGGGAGGTAGGATAGGTGGTCAGATAGGAACCCAGTCCAGTAGTAGAAAAGGTCACTCGTATGCTGTACCAGGTAGACCAGAGGCTGAGGCTTTGAATGCTGTGATTACAAGTATAATTTCCATATGCCATTAGCAACTTTGTCTTTGTTTGATCCCGGATCCACATTTTCATAGATTTCTACTTATTTTGCATTGAGGATGGGTTTATGTTCAGAGTACTTATCTATGCCATTGCGTATAGCTACCTCCGTGGGTAATTCTTTAGTAGTGGATCAGGTATATAGATCTTGTTTGGTGATTGTTCAGGAGTTTGATACTCAGATTGATCTTATTTTCCTAGATATGGTAGATTTTGATGTGATTCCAGGCATGGATTGGCTATCTCCTTACCATGAGGTTTTGGATTATTTTGCTAAGATTATTACCTTACCCTTGCCTGGCGTACCCCCGGTTATGTGGAAGGGTTTTGTTAGCTGTGTGTTGATAGGGATTATTTCTTATATTTGACCTAGGAGACTGATATTGAGGGGTTAAGATTTATTTTTTGCATATGTTTGGGATGTTAGTGATGAGGGTCCATCACTTGACTCCGTCCTTATTGTTCGCAATTTTCCTGATGTGTTTTTGACCAACCCACCTGGCCTTTCTCCTTAGCCTGATATAGAATTTATTATTGACCTCGAGCCAAGTACTCGACCTATTTCTATGGCTCTATATTATATGGCTTCTGCTGAGTTGAAGAAGTTGAATAGTCAACCTCAAGATCTCTAGGTAGGGGCTTTATCAGACTGAGTGTGTCACCATGAGGTGCTCTAGTTCTATTTTTGAAGAAGAAGGATGACTCTTTGTATATGCGTATCGACTACAAGAAGTTGAATAAAATGACTATAAAGAATAAGTATCCTATGCCTCATATCAATGATTTATTTGACCAACTTCAGGGTGCAATAATGTTTTCTAAGATAGATTTGAGGTCTGGTTACCATCAGTTGAGGGTTAGGGTTGTGTACACCCCTAAGACAGCCTTCAGGACTCGTTGTGGCCATTATGAATTCCTGGTGATGTCTTTAGGATTGACCAATGCCCTAACATCTTTTATGGATTAGATGAATTATGTGTTCAATTCATATTTGGACTCTTTTATGATAGTATTTATTGATGACATTCTGATCTATTCAATGAGTAGGTAGGAGCATGAGTAATATTTGATAACTATGCTCCACACTTTGAGAGATCATCAGCTTTATGCCAAGTTCTCAAAGTGCGAGTTCTAGTTTTTTTTCTGTAACTTTCTTGGGGCACGTAGTGTCTAAGAATGTATTATGGTGGACCCAATGAATACTAAGGCTATTCCTTGTTGGGATAGGCCTACGTCACCTACTGAGGTACGCTGTTTGTTGGGTTAGTAGGTTACTATACATGATTTATTGAGGTTTTTTCTTCTATTGTTAGCCTATATGACTAGATTGACAGGAGGGAGTTTCTATTTCAGTGGTTTGCGAGTTGTGAGGCAACCTTTTTGAAGCTCAAGAATTTGCTTACTCAACATCTATTCTAACTCTTCCAGTTGAGGGCGAGGGTTTTACTATTTATTATGATGTATCTAGTGTTGGTTTGGAGTGTGTTCTAATGCAGTGGGGTTGTTTTATTGCATATGGATCAAAGCAGCTAAAGGTGCATGAGCTCAACTACCTCACTCGTGACTTGGAGTTAGCACTGGTAGTGTTTGCACTTAGAATATGAAGACATTGTTTGTATAGGGTTTGCTGTGAGATATTTATTGATCAATGCAGTCTTCATCATATTATGACCGAGAAAGAGCTTAATTTGAGGCAGTGTAGATGGATTGAGTTTTCGAAGGACAATAATATCTCTATTCTCTACCATTCGGGTAAGGCGAATGTGGTAGCGGATTCGTTAAGCCGGAAGTCACTGAGAATGGGTAGCTTAGCTTTTATTTTAGTTTCTCAGCGGTCATTGGTGTTGGACATCAAATGCTTAGCTAACTTAATGGTTCGTCTGGATATTTCTAACCCTCAGAGGATCATTGCTAGTGTTGAGGCCAAATCTGCCTTATTGAAGCAGATTCAAGTCATTAGTTTGAGGATAACACACTTTATAACATTCATGGTAGGTATTAAGAGGTGAGTGTAGGAGGGCTACCTTAGATTCTGAGGGTATCCTAAGGTTTGATGGTCGTATTTGTGTTCCAAGGGTTGGATATTTGATTCAGTTGATTCTTTGCAAGTCTTCTAACTCTAATTAGTCTATTCACCCTAGGACGGCTAAGATGTATAGGGATTTAAGGTAGCATTATTGGTAGAGTGGTATGTAGAGAGATATAACAGGGTTTATGGCTCGATGCCTTTATCAACAAGTAAAGGCTGAGTATCAAGGACCTAGTGGATTGCTTCAGTAGTTACCCATTCCATAGTGGAAAATGGGAGCAATTTATGATGGATTTTATAGGTGGGTTGCCTTACATTTCCCGTGGTTTCGATAGTATATGGGTCATCATGGATCGATTGACCAAGTCTGAATTTTTTCTCCCCGTTTGAGTATCCTATAGTGCCGAAAGGTTAGCCCATGTTTATATTCAGGAGGTAATTTACTTACATAGGGTACCTCTTTCAAACTGAGGCTCTTAGTTCACTTCTAGTTTCTGGAGGATGTTTCAGGAGAAGTTGGGTACCCAAGTTTACCTTAGTACTTTTTTCTATCCCCAGACTGATGGGCAGTCAGAGCGGACTATCTAGGTCTTGGAGGACATACTCTGCGCTTGTTTGTTGGATTTTTGGGGGTCAATGGGACCAGTTTCGACCTTTGGCGAATTTTACATATAATTAAAACTATCATTTGAGTATTTAAATGGCACTATTTAAGGCATTGTATAGTATATGATGTCATCTCTTGTTGGTTGGTTCATGACTTCTAAGGTTAGTTGTCATGCCACAAATTTGCTTTATGAGTCATTGAATAGAGTTCGGGTGATCCAGGACAGGCTTCAAGCAGCTCATATTAGAAAGAGGAGTTATGCTGACCATAAATGTTGTCCATTGATGTTCATAGTTGGGGATATGGTCTTCTTCAGAGTATAGCCTATGAAGGGCGTGATGAGGTTTGGGAGGAGGGGCAAGCTTAGCCTAGGTATATTGAACCCTTTCAGATTCTACAAACTGTTGGGGAGGTAGCTTATGTTTTGGCATTGCCTCTTTCCTTCTCAGGAATCCACCCAGTGTTCTATGTATCTATGTTATGATGGTATATTCTAAATAATTTGTACGTGCTTCGGTGGGACTCAGTTCAGTTTGATGAGAGGTTGGCATTTGTAGAGAAGCCAGTGTCCATTTTGGAAAGAAATGTCAGTCGATTGCGCTCTAGGGATATTCTGGTAGTTAAGGTTCAGAGGCATCACCGTCCAGTTGAAGAGGCGACTTGGTAGACTGCGCATGATATGCGCGCCCAGTATCCCTACTTGTTTGAGCCTTCAGGTATTTACTTATCCTTTACTTTCGCGGACAAAAGTCCTTTTAGTAGTGGATGTTGTAATGATCCTCACAGTCATTTCCTTTTTTTCATACATTTTCGATGTCTAGAGCTTTTCTATAACTACCCCAAGTTATTTATGACTTTCTGGAACTGATAGTTTGATTTTCGGGTGGTTCGTTTTTGAATTTTAGTAATGCCAAATATATTGTGGAATATTTAATCTAAATTTACAATTGTAGAAATATAATTTATTACCTTTCAAAAATATTTTTGATGTTGATAAAATTCTTTAGTTATGGTATATCTCTATTATTTTATATACATTTTTATACCCTATTAATATTTTAAGTGAAATAGTAAATCTACATATGTTAAAATATTATTGTTATACAATAGAGATTTTATTAGAAATAATTTTCTATTAATTATAATATATTCAAGAAATTATATTTATTTTACCGCGAATCTATGCAATGTTGGAGAACGGTCGTGTCACGAACCTATCTAAAGGAAAAAGATTAAGTAGGGTGTGGTGTTGACACCACAACACCTACGTGGAACTTTGTCAAAGGGTGTTAGGTGACTAATTAGTTAAAAGTCTATAGAATTAGGTAAGTGGAAGTAGATAATCAATATATTAATTATAGCGGACAAATTGATGTACGTGTTATATACATTATAAATCCATATTTATCCACTTAGTTTTCTTGCAAATTTCCAATCTTTCTTTGACATTTGAATATAAATTTTGTACTGCTCCCATTTCTTTTACTGAGCATGTTAGAGGAGATTTGGTTGAAAAATATTTTGGATGCTTTATTAGATTCGTGGAAGAGAATTAATTATTCACATCAAATATTCAAGCTCGGATTCTAGTAAGGCACTATTTAGAAGCTTCTCAGAGAGGTTTTTAGCTTTGGCGTCCAGGTAGACTAGACTTGCCCTACCTTTAGATTGAGCTTATTTATGGTAATTGTGTACTATTATGTTGATTTTCGATAAGTACTTGTAGTTTGCGTACTTTTTAATATATATATTGTTAGGACCCCGTTCTAGTATAATTTGGTATGTTATCTTTTTGTCTAATATAACATCTATAACTTTAGGATGTGTAATTAACTTGCGGACCCTTGGATTCGTCCCTTTTTAATAAAGATATATGAATGGTTATTTAAATGTATTTTTAGTTTTGATTTAGGTTTAGCATATACTTTATTTCTGTCATTTATCGTGAATTATGGTACCACTTTGACATTGGTTATGGTATGATGTGGATTTAATTTTACAGCTGGGTATGGTTACTATGAGTTCTGTTTCGAGTTCGATATTATCTTATTATGATTTGGATGTTCTGGTACTAATTATTGTTGTTCTGGGAGTTATGGTTACTCTGTGTTCCAGTTCCAGTCTGGCATCTAATTATGAGTTCTGTTGTATATCATCTATTTCGCCTATCATTATTATCCACTATTTCCAGTTCAAATTCGGCATATGGCCTCCTGCTATTATCCACCACTATCGGTTCAAGCCCCGTCTGGCCTCTTGTTACTACCCATTGGTGCCGGTTCAAGCTCGGTGTATTTTTTGATGGCTACTATCGTTTCAAGGGGTTAGTTCGTTATAGGTTATTTACACTTTTTCTTCAATTATTTCATGTGTTTCCCACCAGCTTATAGGGGCACGATTGGGTTAATTGTCTTCTTCAGTGTGCCTAGTGGGTTTACGAGGGCCAGTTAGGTTATGTTTGATTTATATTTTATTATTGCATTATTTATCTTTTTGTATATCTTATACATATTCCTTTATCGCATTTGCGTAGCTCGATAGTACTTTTCTATCCCTGTTTACTGTTGACTTAGATTACAACCTTTTAATTTAGTATATTTTTCCTGTATTAAGTTCAGTGGGCCGATGATGCCTGTTGAGTACTCATTTCTTTGGTACTCATACTATACTTCTGCATCTTTTTTTTATTCAAATCCAAATACTAGTAGTGACGTAGTTCCTACCTTTCAGTGCTCATTCAGAGCAGGGTGGGTTTGCTGTCGTTCGAGGCTGATCCTCCTCTATTTATTCCAGTTTAGTCTTTTATACTCGAGACTTCTTGTATATATTATGTATATTTTGGATTTTGTCTAGTACTTGGGGTATGTTTCAGTAGTGGCTCTAGTAACGACCTTACTAGGTCTTAGGAGGGATTCATTTGTATATTTGGTCCTTTTTTCTCTCTCATTTTAATATATTATATATGGTTCCTTTCTGCTTACCACTAATCATTACTACTATTATCATTATGTATAAGAGAAAATGCTTTATTTCACCCTAGAACTATACCCAAAACGGCTGAGACACACCCCAACTTAAAAGGGGTCCTATTACCCCCTGAACTAATTAAAAGTATAATTTTGACACCCTTAGTGCCTACGTGGCACATACGTGACATAACACACTAAAGGGTCCACGTAGGCACACGTGTGTGCTACGTTGTAATGCCCGGAGTATGTACCCCGAACGCTACACGGTGCTTGTAATCCCGAGGGACCATAAGCTAACCCATGACTGGTACCTGCTACAATAACTAAACAATAATACTGAATAATATGCGGAATTAGTAGGAAACATGCCATAAAGTTCAATCTGAAAATAATACTGAATGCGGTATTAAATACCAAAACTGAACAAAGTACTAAAATCTGAATAACTATCTGAAAACACTCTTGTCTGGGAAGCCTCTAACTATCTGAACTGTGGAGTTGATAGGACAAGTCCCCAACTAACTCTGTCCACTGACATAAACTGAAATACTGTAAGTAGTAATCATGTCCTCGAACTAAGAGGACTCACTACTACGCCGAATGATGAAAGTCTTATCTACTGAGGGTGCTCTGGAGCTCGTGCATCGGAACCTATGATATAAGATATCATAGTGCAAAAAAAAAGTATGCGTCAACACTTTGAATATACTGGTATGCTCAGTAAGGTAGGCTGAAATGCATGGGCTCATATGCATGAACAATAACAACTGGATAACATGAGTATGATTGAATAAGAGTACACGCATGAATACGTATACCGTAACTAAAATCGTGATAACAATGAACACTGAGTCTGAATACTGATCAACTAATTTATTGGATAACTGATACTGTACTATGGATAACTGGATGACTGTATCTGACAGTTCTGAATTTTGAGGAACTATACTGAGTTTCGTACTAAGCTGAGTTAGGTCACTATATCTGATAGTCCTGAACCCATAGAACTGAATTGAGTTCTATTCTGAGACTGAGACTGAAACTGAGACTGTGGGAGGAAATCATATAACCAACATGCCCCTCTCTAAATTAATTGGTGCCCAACCTGTAACCCCAATTGGAAGCTTTCTGATAGGAAGCTCTTTTGTCAACCCTCACTAGCAGGATAACTCAAACGAGAAGTATCAACCCTTAAAATGTCTGGCAGGATGATACCTCAACCTACACTGGCTATGTAATTCTATAACGCAAGGATTGCTGCTAAGGGTCAAACCCTCAGTTGATAGGAATACCCCCATCCCTGGGTTAACTCGGTGCTGAATCCTACTCCCAATTGAAATAGACCCTGAGTTGATTTCTAGTATGTACTAGGCTAGACTGAACGGTTACTGATATTATTTTTTAGTTGAACCGAATTGAGTTCACTAAGTTCCGTTGACTGATGGAATTCTACTGGATTCTGTTAACTGATAGAGTTTACTGAGGTCTGAACTGAATACCGGGTTAGACTGAACTACTACTGAATCTACTAAGTTTTCCTGAGTTCTGTAACTAACTGAGAGTACTACTAATCGTGATATGACTGATACTGTTCTACGACTGACCATGGCTCTAGGTAATCAGCTAAATTGTCGGGTATAATTACCCCTAGGACTTGATAGAATAAATTAAGAGACATGGCATAACTTGAAGCATGTAAACTAAACATTTGATCATTCTTCATTCACTGAGGCATTTTAACAAACACTTGAATGATACAACTTGCACATAGGCTATCTTGACATGATTTCATTCTCTTAATATTTCACATGAACAATTCATCAAGCACTTGGTGAGCATAATATATGCACATAACTTTGAACAACAAGTGGGTATCATGATTGAATTCAAAATCTCATAATTCAAGGGTTTAACATGGATTTACACACATGAAAATCAATTACATGTGAAACATGTAATAAAACATGTATTAGGAACCAAATCCAAACATCAATCATGAATACACTTTAATTCCAACCTTGGAAATCATAAAATTAACTACTTGAAGTTTCAAAAGAGATTCTTGGACTCCAAGGGTGGAAGGAACCCTTGGATGAACACTTCACATATCTTAAGTTAAGGAATTTTTGAAAGTTTATGGTTGAATCTTTAGTTCTTGATTTGAAACTTGAGCACCTAGGGTTTTGTTCTTGAGCACCTAGGGTTTTGTTCTTGAGCAATTTTGAGAAAAGATGAATTTAATTGATCTCCAAGGTGATTAATTTCATATTTTGGGGGCTGAAAGACGTGGAAAAAAGACCCAAATACCCTCAAGAATGCGGTTTTTTAATGACTGGAAACTGGGCTACCGACGCGCAGTTCAACGCGGTGCGTTGATGCCATCGACGCGATAGCCAACGTGTCACGCCATGTTTGCGTCAATTTACTGGACTTGGACGCTGGTAGCTAGGGAAAATATTAATCAACGTGATAGTTGATGCGGCGCACCAAGATCGCATTGATCCACTATTTTAATATTCCAAAGGAGCTTCAAACGAAGTCCGAAAAATCCAAAACTTGTTGGAAAATACCTATGGACATTCCTGATCATGAATCAACCTAAACATCTACATTTAATGGACGTAAAGGTTGCAAAATAAGATTGCCAACCTTCGTAGGCTAAAATTACACTAAGTCTGAGTACTTAGTTAAAATATTCTAAGTCTGGGACCCCCTTGACAAGCCTAAAGGACCGAATTAAGCTTAGGATTTTGCGGGGTGTTACATTATCTCCCCCTTAGGAATATTTGTCCTTGAATGGGACTGGTGAGACTGAGAACACTGACAGACTGACTTACTTACTCGACATCAACATCTGGAACATGACTAGATGACTGATATTACTGGTATTCTGAATTATCATTTTGAACATGCATATCTGATGCATGGATATAGTTGAACATGATTCATGAATGCATGACTGGGATTTTTGATAAACGGAATCTATATACTGAACATACATATCTGATGCATGGATACGTGACTAAAATGGATCATTAACATATAACTGAACATGCAATGATAACTAATACCAAGTTTGTAACTGAAATTTAAACATGGAACCGAATAATCTTAAGAAAACTATTACATTGAGTTAAGTCTGGATTAGAGGAGAATAGATGAGGATACTTGGTTCACATGTCTGCATCTGATTCCCAAGTAGCTCCCTCAACAAAATGATTCCACCAAAGAATTTTGGCTTGAGGAACTTCTTTGTTCCTCAGTCTGTGAATCTGATAGTCAAGGATTTCAATTGGGATCTCTTCATAAGAGAGGTTGTTCTGAATACCTGTGCCCTCAATAAGGAATATGACTGCTGGGTTACCTATACATTTCTTTAGTAAGGAGAAATGGAACACTGGGTGAACTGAAGATAAATCTGAAGGTAACTCAAGCTGGTAAGCTACCTTTCTGAAACGGCTGAGGATTCGATAAGGACCAACATATCGGGGACTGAGTTTCCCTTCTTTTCCAAAATGCTTCACTCTTTTCATAGGAGAGATCTTTAAGTACACATGGTCACCAATCCAAACTCGAGATCCTTTTTGCGCACATCTGCGTATGATTTTTGCTAGCTCTGAGCTGTCTTAAGCCTTTCCCTAATTAACTAGACCTTCTCTAAGGCATCAAACACCAAGTCAGCCCCTATCACTGCAGCCTCATCCACTTTAAACCAATCAATGGGTGATCTACACCTGCTCTCATAAAGCGCCTCTAATGGAGCCATCTGAATACTAGAGTGAAAGCTGTTGTTATATGTGAACTCAATAAAAGGCAAGTGGTCGTCCCAACTGCCTTTAAAGTCTATCAGACATGCTCACAATATATCTTCTAAGGTCTAAATGGTCCTTTTTGCTTGACCATCTATCTGAGGATGAAAGGCTATACTGAGATGAACTCGGGTACTAAGACCCTTTTGGAATGCTTTCCAGAAATAAGAGGTGAACTGGGTACCTCTATCTGAAATAATAGACAATGGAACACCGTATAATCTGACTAATTCCCTAATATAGAGTTTGGCATAATCCTCGCCTGAATAGGAGGTATGAACTAGAAATAAATGAGCTGATTTGGTCACCTGTCAACAATGACCCAAACTGAATCATGTTGACGACGGGTATGAGGCAAACCCATCACAAAGTCCATGTTGACTTATTCCCATTTCCAGGTGGGAATACTAAACTCCTGAATGGACCCACTAGGCTTCTGATACTCAATCTTAACCTGCTGACATGTTGAGCACTTAGCCACAAACTCTGCAATGTCTCTTTTCATCCCACTCCACCAATAGATCTCCCACAAATTACGGTACATCTTGGTGGCCCCTAGATAAATAGAGTAGCACACACCATACACTTCTATAAGAATTCGCTGCCTCAAGTCATCTACACCTTTCACACACAGGCAACCATGACAACGCAATACACTATCTTCCCCTTGGGAGAAAACCTTTACTTTCTGATTTCTGACTGATTCCTTCAACTGGACTAGACTGGGATCTCTATCCTGCTTAACCTTTACTTTGGAAACTAGGGATGATTCTGAGCTACTCTGCACCCACACACTACCTTCTGCTAAATCGACTAAGCGAACACCTAGTCAGGCTAACTAATGAACTTCTTAAGCTAACTTCTTCTTAATATTCTCAACATGGGCAGCGCTACCCATAGACATTCTACTGAGAGCATCGGCCACTACATTGGCCTTGCCCGAATGATACTGGACACTTATGTCATAACCTTTCAACAATTCCAACCACCATTTTTGATGGAGGTTGAGGTCTTTCTGAGAGAACACATACTGCAGGCTCTTACGATTAGTGAACAAATCAACATGCACACCAGACAAGTAATGCCTCCAAATCTGTAAGGTAAAGATAACAAATACTAAATCAAGATTATGAGTAGGGTAGTTATTCTCATGGGTCTTAAGATATCTAGAGGCATAGTCTATAACCTTACCTCTCTGCATGACGATACAACCCACTTCAACTCTAGAGGCATCACAATACATAACAAAGCCATCAAAACTATCTGGTAGGGTCAAAATAGGAGTTGTTGTTAGTCGAGTCTTCAACTCCTAAAAACTCTTCTCATAGGATTCTAACCACTAGAATTTGACCTTCTTCGGAATCAATCTGGATATAGGGGATGCAATAGATGAAAACCCCTAAAAAAACCACCGGTAATAGCCGGCCAAGCTCAAGAAACTCCAGATATTTGATGGAGAAATGGGTCTAGGCTAGTTTCTTACTGCTTCGGTCTTTTGGGGATCAACTCTAATGTAATCACTGGAAATGATATGGCCAAGAAATGATACTGACCTTAGCCAAAATTCACACTTGCTGAGCTTGGTGAATAAATGATGATTCTGAGGATCTATGGTAGTATTCTGAGATGGTCTGCATGAATATGTTCACTACAGAAGTAAATAAGGATATCATCTATGAAGACTATGACGAACATGTCCAAGTACTGCTTGAATACATGGTTCATCAAGTCCATGAAAGATGCTGGGGCATTGGTAAGACCAAAGGACATGACTAGGAATTTGAAGTAACCATACCGAGTTTTGAAAGCTATTTTTGGGATGTTACATTCCCTGACTTTGAGCTGATGATAGCCTGATCTGAGGTCTATCTTACAGAAATAACTGGCACCTTGAAGTTGGTCAAACAAGTCATTGATTTTGGGAGAGGATATTTGTTCTTGATTATAACTTTATTTAACTGATGGTAGTCCATACACATTCTGAGAGAACTACAGTTTTTACACATGAATAACACTGGTGCGCCCCACGAAGACACACTAGTTCTGATGAATCCCTTATCTAAGAGATCCTTTAATTGTTCTTTTAATTCTCAAAGTTCTGTTAGAGTTATTCGGTATGGAAGAATAGAGATGGGCTGAGTATCTGGGAGAAGATCAATTCTAAAATTAATTTCCCTATTGGGAGGAACTCCTGGAAGATCTTCAAGAAACACATCTGGGAATTCACATACTACTAATACTGATTCAAGAGTAAGGGTTTCTGAACTAGAGTCCTGGACTCACACAAAATGGTAGACACATCCCTTAGATATCATATTTTTAGCCCAAAGGTAAGAATAAGTTGACCCCTAAGTGCTGAAGTACTACCCTTTCACTCTAGGACAGGTTCATTTAAAAACTAAAATTGAACAATTCTATTTCTGCAGTCGACTGAGGCATAGCAGGAATAAAGCCAATTCATACCGATAATGACATCAAAATCAGTCATCTTTAATTTGACTAAGTCTGCTAAAAAGACTTTTTGAGATACCATAATTGGATAGCTCCTATATACCCGCCGGGCTATGATAGATTTACCCGCTGGGGTAAAAATTGAGAAGGGCTCTGCTAGAATTTTAGGACTGACTCTGAAATCAACTGCTATATATGGAGTAACAAAGGACAAAGAAGCTCCTGGATCTATCAAAGCATAAACATGCAAATGGAAAACTTGTAACATACCAATGACCACATCAGGAGAACTTTTCTGATTGTGTCAAAACTGAAAAGCATAGAGTCTGTTTGGGCGCTGCCCACCGGTGGCACTGGAAGAGGCATCCTAATGATTTGGGCAACCTGACTGAGCTGGGGGATGGTTATGATGACTCTGTGAACCAACTTGAAGACACTATCATACCTTGTAGCCTGGCTTGCCATATCTAAAACACATATTACTACCAGCTCTACAGATACCCTGGTGGTTTCTGCTATATTTCTGGCAAAAGGGGTTGGTTCGGGCACTGCTAACACTGCCCTGGGCTTAGGGCCCAATGCCCTATCTCGGTTTCCATCTCTAAATTTTGGCACTGGAGCACTGGCTGAGGAAGGAGCTGGAACTAAGACTTCGAGCAGAACTGAGAACGCTTTCCACCCTCTAACTTAGACTGAGCAAAACTAAAACTACCTATTCTCACTCTCTTATTCTCCCTTTTTTTCTCAATTCTTGGCCTCCTCTATCTGCTGAGCATAGACTATGACTTGGTTATGTCCATTTCCTTAATAAGCATTGCAGTCCTACACTCCTTGACCACGCTGCTAGACACTCTTGACACAAACTTACTCATCTTCTCTCTGCTATCTGCTACAATATGTGGGGCATATCTGGATAACTGAGTAAACTTGAGAGAATAATTTTGCACTGTTATATTACCCTACTTCAGGTTTATAAACTCAAAACCTTCTCTTTCCTCAACTCTAACGGAAGGTACCTACTTGAAAAGCAATTGCAAAATCTTCCCATTCTATGGGCCCTGCATTTGTAGCCTTTTCTGCCTTCCACTATTTGAACCATGAGTGAGCCATATCTTGTAACTAATATGCGGCTAACTCAGCGCACCCAACAGCAGTCACCCCTATGATATTAGTAACTTTCTGCACCTGATCAAGAAATTTCTAAGGTTCCTCATCTGACTTAGACCCTGTGAAAGATGGAGGGTTCATTTGGGTAAAGTATTGAATCCTGGCAGCAGCATTATTGGCCACTGGGTTGGACAAAACCATAGTTGGACGTTCATTTTGGGCTACTACAAGATAGGGTGGTGAAGGTTGCTCTGACTTTACGTGGGAGACATGCTCGCTCAAAGGATCTGGATGGATGGGCTGAGGGCCTGACTGATCTCTTGTTCTTCTTCCCCTAGTCCTCTTTGGAGGCATATTCTGTAAATGGAAGAGAAGCTAGGCTTAGAAATAGAGTGTAATTGAAGTTCATGCTCACTCGCATAACATGAATATTAAAATAAGGAAAATTGTTCCTAAGTCATCGCATAGCCTCCCATCCATAAGTGTGGCACACAATACACCCATGCACAAGACTCTACTAGATAAGGCTTCCAGACTTTCTAGGACTCTATTGAACCTTAGGCTCTGATGCTAAGTTTGTCACGCCCCGAGTCTGTACCCTGGACGCTACACGGTGCTCATAATTCTGAGGGACCACAAGTTAACCCATGACTGGTACCTGCTACAATAATTAAACAATAATACTGAATAATATATGGAATTAAGTGAAAACATGCCATAAGGTTTAATCTGATTTTATTAAATACCAAAATTGAACAAAGTACTAAAATCTGAATAACTATCTGAAAACACTCTAGTCTGGGAAGCCTCTAACTATCTGAACTATGGAATTGATGGGACAAGTCCCCAACTAACTCCGTCTACTGACATAAACTGAAAAACTGTAAGTAGTAATCATGTTCTCAAACTAAGTGGACTCACCACTACGCTGAATGCTGAAAGTCTAGTCTACTGAGGGTGGTCTGGAGCTCGTGTGTCAGAACCTATGATATAAGACATCATAGTGCAAAACGAAAGCATGCGTCACTACTTTGAATGTACTGGTATGCTCAGTAAGGTAGGCTAAAATGCATGAGCTCATATTTATGAACAATAATAGCTGGATAACATGAGTATGACTGAATAGGAGTACATGCATGAATACGTATACCGTAAATGAAATTGTGATAACACTGAACACTGAGTTTGAATGCTGATCAACTAATTTACTAGATAACTGATATTGTACTATGGATAACTAGATGACTGTATTTGACAGCTCTTAATTTTGAGGAACTATATTGAGTTCCGTACTAATCTAAGTTGGGTTACTATATCTGATAGTCCTGAACCCGTAGAACTAAACTGAGTTCTATTCTGAGACAGAGACTAAAACTGAGATTGTGGGAGAAAATCATCTAATCGATATACCCCTCTCTAAACTGATTAGGATCCAGCATGTAACTCCAGTTGGAAGAATATCAATACCGTGCCACGGGTAGAGATAAACTGTGAGTTAACCCTCTCTGACTGGAAGCTCTTTCGTCAACCCTCGCTGGCAGGATAACTCAGAAGAGAAGTATCAACCCTCATAATATCTGGTAGGAAGATACATCAACCTACGCTGGATACGTAGTTCTATAACGTAAGGATTGCTGCTAAGGGTCTCAGCTGCAGGAATGCCCTCATCCCTGGGTTAATTTAGTGTTGAATCCTACTCCCAACTGAAATAGACCCTGAGCAAATTTCTTATCTGTACTAGGCTGTACTAAATGGTTACTGAGATTACTGTTTAGCTGAACCAAACTGAGTTCAATGACTGACAGAATTCTACTGAATTCTATTAACTGTTAGAGTTTACTGAGCTCTGAACTGAATACTGGGTTAGACTGAACTACTACTGAATCTATTGAGTTTTTCTAAGTTCTGTAACTGACTGAGAGTACTACTGATCGTGACGTGATTGATACTATTCTATGACTGACCATGGATCTAGGTAATCTACTAAATTATCGGGTGCAAGTACCCCCAGGACTCAATAGCATAAAATAAGAGACATGTCATAACTTGAAATATGTTATCTAAGCATTTGATCATTCTTCATTCATTAAGGCATTTTAATAAATACTTGCATGATACAACTTGCACATAGGCTATCTTGACATGATTTCATTCTCTTAATATTTCACATGAACAATTCATCAAGCACTTGATGAGCATAATATATGCACATAACTTTGAACAACAAGTGGGTATCATGATTGAATTCCAAATCTCACAATTTAAGTGTTTAACATGGATTTACACACATGAAAATCAATTACACATGAAACATGTAGTAGGAGCCAAATCCAAACATCAATCATGAATACACTTTAATTCCAACTATGAAAATCATAAAATCAACTACTTGAAGTTTCAAAAGAGATTCTTGGACTCTAAGGGTGGAAGAAACCCTTGGATGAACACTTCACATATCTTAGTTAAGGAATTTCTGAATGTTAATAGTTGAATCTTGAGTTCTTGATTTGAAATTGTTCTTGAGCAAAATTTTGAGAAAAGATGAGTTTAATTGCTCTCCAAGGTGATTAATTTCGTATTTTGGAGGCTGAAGAATGTGGGAAAAGACCCAAATACCCCCAAGAATGCGGTCTTTTAATGACTGAAAACTAGGCTACCGACACGCAGGTTGACGCAGCGCGTCGATACCATCGAAGTGATAGCCAACGCGTCGCGCCTTGTTCGCGTCGATTCACTGAAATTGGACGCTGGTAGCTGGGAAAAATATTAATCAACGTGATAGTCGGTGCGGCGCACCAACATCGCGTTGATCCACTATTTTAAGATTCCACAGGACCTTCAAAAGAAGTCCAAAAATTCCTAAACTTTTCCGAAGACGCCTATGGATATTCCTAATCATGAATCAACCTAAACATCAATATTTAATGGACATAAAAATTACAAAATAATATTGCCAACCTTTGTAGGCTTAAATGATACTAAGTCTGAGTACTTAGTTAAAATATTCTAAGTCTGGGACCCCCCTTGACAAGCCTAAAGGTCCGAATTAAGCTTAGAATTTTGCAGGATCTTACACACGTATGTGCCACGCAGATAGTAAGAGTGTCAAAATTACACTTTTAATTAGTTCAGGGGGTAATAGGACCCCCGTTAAGTTGAGGTGTGTCACAACCATTTTGGGTATATTTCAAGGGTGAAATAGGGTATTTTCTCTTATGTATAATCTTTTTCTGGTTTTCACCCTTTAGCCCATTACATATCGTTCCCGGCTATAATTTGACTTGCCTACTGGTGGGATAAGGTAGGCACGATCATGACCCGAGAAATTAGGTCGTGACAAAAGAAGAAAGAAAAGAAAGAAAAAAATAAAATTTAAGAGGAGAAGATTAAAAAAATAAAAGAAAAATAAATGTTTAGAAAAAATAAAAAAATCTAAAATAAAAAATAAAAGAAAAAATAAATTCTGAGAAAAATTAAAAAAAAAGAAAAAAGAAAAAATAGATTTTTTTTTTTTTAAATAGAGGTTGAGAGGAGAAAAGAGAAAAAGTAAAGGTTTAGAAAATCTAAAAAAAAAACTTAAAAAAAATAAAAATAAGGTAAAATAATAAAGAGAAACAAAAATAGAAGTAGAAAGATAAATAGACATGAAGAGTTGTTCAATATTTGAGATATAGAGAGGAAAATAAGTATTTGTTCTCTCTCTAATCTCTATCACTAACTTCTAGTCTCTAATCTCTATCTTTATCTCTACATCTTCTTTCTAATCTCTAATCTCTAATCTCTGTCTCTAATGTCTTATATCTATCTCTAATAGTTAATATATTAAAAATGTGAAGAGTGTTAGAAATGTTGTCTGAACCTTCTGTCCTTTATTAAAAGTCTTCGTAGTAGACAAAATTATCTTTTCGCTCTTTTTCTTCAATTATTATATCATAATAAATATATTAAAAATTCAATGATGTTTATTGTGACGTTTTCAAAAACTAAAATACAAACCTCCCCCCCCCCCAAAGAAAAAAAAAAACAGAAAGAAAAAAGACTTGATTTATTTTTTCCCAAATTAGAATTCTGAAATCATTAGCAATTCTTTCCTTTAGAAGTTTCCAGTAGTAAATTTTTCTAATATTTAGGCTTCCTTTTACGGATGGGAGTTCTATAATATTTGGTCTTTTCGTTCCTTTTTGGTTTATACTTTCTTCTATAAAAGAAGTCATAAATCGTCAATTTGTCATTCATGAAATAATTCCTTAGTTTCTTCAAAATTTGTTCTAGCCCTTAACAAAGGCACCAAAAATATCTTTTAAACTTGGCTCATAGTGCAACTTGACAGAGATTCAATGAAATAAAGGTAACAAAATTTCACTACTTCCATAACTTCTCAAGAAAATGTGGAGCTCAATTTCTTATCATGGAGAGGTTGGATAGTATTATATATTTGAATTTACTTTTATAATTATAGCATCTTTAAATATTATATAATAGTACAAATTTAATGTTATATATGGGAGTTTCTTCTACAAGCATAGTGCATCAAAAAATTTTATTGATCATATTGAAGTTCTTTATCTGTCTATTTTTGTTGTTGGTGGTGCATAATGCACCTATTGGTAGACCCCGAGTGAGGTATCCAAATCAGGAGATCCGGCTCTTGTGATGTTTGTTGTTCTTCAGTTACTAAGGGTTGGTTGCCATAATCAATTTGTTTCTCAATCTTTAAAACCTATTGAGGTTAGTATTTACATTATTTTTTCCCAATTATTTTTTTTAATATTGTTGTAGTTCTTTTTCAACTTTGGTGTTGTTTGTTTTTTTGTAGCCAAAAGAAAATGGAGACAAAAGTAAGTAAAGTCAATATTTTATTTTTGTTATAGTGCATCATGTATTTGGTTATTAACTTTTTTACTATTTTCACATATATTCTTTAGTCTCTATAGGTTGTGTTATATATATTTATATTACTAGTTTAGGTATACGCGTCTTGCGCGTGTAACTCATTTTAATGAGCTCAAACATTATATTAAATAAGATATTTTTTTAAATAATAAAAATAAATATAATAATTAAATTTAACATCTTTTAAGTATGTAAAGATGGAGATATTATTTATCAAAGTGTGTAAAGATGGAGAATTTATTTATCAAACCTAATCTTTACCAAAAATATTTTAAAAAGACGATCGACATTTATCTACCATTTGTAAATTGTAACAAAATAATACAATGATAGAGACATCAAAATAATACAATTAAATCTAATCTTTACACACAAAAATTTTCTCAAAAGTCGTCTGACACTCATCTATCATGTGTGAACAATAACAAAATAATATGATAATAGAGAATCAAAATAATACAACTAAGCCTAAACTTTACATAAAAAAATTCCTCAAAGCCGATCAACATTTATCTATCACCTGTAAAATGCAACAAAATAATACGATAAAAGTGATATCAAAACAATACAATTAAGCTAAAATTTTACACACAAAAATTTCTCAAAGCCGATCGATATTCATCTACGAACTGTAAACTACCACAAAATAACAAACTAATAGAGATATTACGATAATACAATTAAATCTAACCTTTATCTAAAAAAAATTTCAAAGCCGACTCACATTCATCTTGCATCTATAAATTAAAATAAAATAATAAGATAATAAAGATATCAAAACAATACAATTAAACCTAAACTTTACACAAGAAATTCTTCAAAGTCAACCGACATTCATCTATGACCTGTAAACTATAAAAAAAATATAATAGTGGTCACAAAGCTTTGATTTTAAACCAACTAATTCTTGTCTACGCGAAAATTTTAACCCTAAATAATGATTTTGAATGAAAACAAGGAAGATATATATATATATATATATATATATATATATATACACACACACACACATATATGTTGAATTCTATTATATTGATAAAAACAGTGAAGACATTGAGGGTTGGAAAATCAAGCATCCACCAATCTAGACATGCAGTCGAATCAAGTTAGATGAGCATCAATTTTATTCTCCCAATAGGAAAATTGATTTATTCTCTAGTTTAACGTATATCTCAATATTTATAGAAGTATTTTCTTAATAGAGTCCTATTTTAGGAGTATTTTTCTAATTGAGCAGTAGAATGAAAAAATATTAATTAATTCTCGTACTATATATTTTAGGACTTCCATATATTTTAGGAAGTCTAATAGAAAGGAAAATATTAATTAATATTCCTACCATATATTTTAGGAGTCCCATACATTTTAGAAAGTCTAGTTAATATAATAAAAAATAATAAATTTAAAAAATAGTGAAAAGACAGTTTTGTCTAAAGATGAGTCTTTTAATAAAGGGTAAAAAGTTCAAATTACTTTTTTAAGGGATTTTACACTTTTAATATATAATAGATATATGAGAGAGAATAAAAGTTTTGGTAGTCCTCACATTAAAATTTATGGTATGAAAGTTTTACATGTGGCATTATTTTTTCATAAGTCTACTTTTAAGATTTGCCACACGAACCTTTGTAATTGGTTGAATTTTCTTTTGATTTTATTAAGTTATTTTCTTTTTCATCTTAAAATATTTGTCACATTTCACTTATGAAGATCAAATTATGTGAACTTTAATCAATGTTTTAAGAAAACAATATTATTATGTTGATACTATCATTACAATTTATGGAATTTATTTTTCATATAGTTTTGAATATCTAATATCTAATTTTATTGACTTAATATAGCACAGTTTAGCTGTAAAGTAAGTCAAATTGTCTTTTTAAAAATAAATCAATAAAATTTGAACAACTTTTGAAGAAAAGATATCTTTTTTTACCACTAAAGCATAGAGGATCTTGAGATTTTGGTAGCCTTCACAAGAGCTTTTTTGATATTTCAATTTTTTGGTGAAATACAGTTACTACACATGATAATTAATGGTGTTTTTCAATTGAATATTTTCATTGTCCCCCTTATTCTTTTTGTTAAGACCATTACACTTGAGTTTTTATAATTGATTTTTTCTTGCCACATGTTAGATTACTATTTAATTAAAACTCCTTTCATTTTAAATCAATAATATTCAAGCTAAATTTTCCTACAAAATGAAAGTTTTCAATGATTTCAACTACAACCTCATACTTCTTTATGCTATTACAGTATATTATAGTATAGGGACGAGTACAAGTTAGCTAGAATTATCATTTAATATCCTTATATATTCTTATTAAATTAATTTATATAAAGGCTCTGATTTGACGTTATGATTATTATAATTATAATATAAACTTGAAAGCATTGACTTTTTTCGAATGATTTTATAAGATGAAAAAAATGTAATTAGCAAAGGCTATTGCCACTAAAATTATGAGGAAAATTAAAACTCTATAAATATCAAAATAAATTTATTTTTAGCTATATCTAAGAAAATAAATATCTTGCAAGTTTTATAAAAATATCAATATTTTTTTCTATTTATGATCTTCATCGAAGCGTAATTATTACATATTTTAAATTATGTCATTATATAAAATATCAAATTACTTGTAGCCTTTATTCTAATTCTCTGGTAATATCTTCTTCATCATGAATAATGTTTTTATTTAAAATTATCCAATTATGTGATTAAAAACACTAATAATTATGAAAACTTATCAAGAGGACTTGTTTAGTAGATGATTAGATATACTGATTATAAAGTAAAAAAAATATCTGATATAAATTATTATTTATATACTTTCATGAAACTAGTATATATATATATATATATATATATATAATATAGTGATTTTAGATATAATACTTTTCCTTTGTTGCTAACCAGATTTGATTGACTCTCCTATTCATGTAGGCATACCTTTTTCAAAAAACGTAAATACTCAAAATGTTAGCTTTAAGATCTATTGTTAAAATAATTAGGTGGACCATCTGCCTGCCCCGATGTAAGGACTTCTCTTATTATTGGTCATAGCTCAGCTTAGGTCATTGAAAAATATGTTTACTATTTTAGGAGATCCAAAAATGTTTATACATAAACTACAATCACAGGTTCTAGATGTTACTATAGACGAGATGACGTTTGTGTCAAATAGTTGACAACTCGATTCCCGTGATATGATAAAGAAGTACTCTGACAATTTTCTGAGTAATGTATGGTGGTTTTAAAGTTTGAAATTGCAGCTCCCCATGATGTATCAAGTTTGTTATCTTAAATTTATTGTGGAGGCTCAATATTAGTTGTACCAGTAGGGAGACTCATTCTTTGGTTGTTGTAAATAAAGTCGTCCAAGAAGTTAATTTTCAAAACAAAGCTCAAGAGGAGGAAATCAAGGTGTTACTTGATAGAAGACCTTCAATCCTCTAGATTTAAGTTTCTGTAGGAAATATTAACAAATTGATTAGAGGTATAAGGTCTGCAAAGGGCACTGTGTTGTGCCCAAGCGCACACGCAAGTGTACGTGGTTCGCCCAAGTAATATAGTTTCCTTACAGAAAGCCAAATATCGATGCCAAAGGGACTAGTGTTAAGAAACTATCCAAGTTCAACTATTAATATTAGACAAATGCAAAGGTAACCACAAAAGTTTGATAGTTATAACTAAA
This sequence comes from Capsicum annuum, assembly GCF_002878395.1. Classification (NCBI taxonomy): domain Eukaryota; kingdom Viridiplantae; phylum Streptophyta; class Magnoliopsida; order Solanales; family Solanaceae; genus Capsicum; species Capsicum annuum. The sequence goes on along the minus strand of NC_061114.1, from coordinate 133,005,277 downwards.
TGTGAACTGAAACAATGCGGTAAAATAAAGGTTTTAAACACTTATGGGGAGAAACCCAGGGCTAAGGCACTACGAATAATCATAATTAGCTATATAATAACACTGGTTAAGTTAATTGTCTTGGTTGTTGGTTCACAAGATTTATACTATGAATACCGTCTTCCAAACCTCTAGTCAACTATCCAACTTAGCCCCACAACTAAATTGTTTAGTGGAAATGTGAGAACTAAGTTAAATGCATTCATGTTTCATCTCATAAATGATACAAATAGAGTTTATTAGGTATATTCATATCCTTAACACAAATTATAACCTCCGTTGAATGAATAGTTACAATCCTATTCTCTATATCCCACGTTCTATCCTATCGTTCCTCCTTCCGGGATCACAATAGAATTAAGCATGTATTATAAGGGTTGAGAATAATTAAAATAATTATAAAAAAGATAGAAAAAACAAACAATGATAAATAACCAAAACCAAGTCAATTCATAACACGAGTAATCATGTTCTTGGCCTTAACCCCCCAAAAAAAGGTGTTTACTCACTCATGGACGTAACAAGAACTATAATGAAATAATCCATACTATAATCCAAGAATAGACTAAAGTAAAGGACTAAAACCCCTAATTTCAGACTCCTTAATCGTGTGTTAAATCCCCAAGGTCATCCAAGGTGGTAATATAAGAGTTTAAGTGTCCTATTTATACTAGGACCAAGTTGCCCGCTTTTAACATAGCACTATGCCACGATCTTATCGCGTGACTTAGGGTCCATGGAAAGACAATATCATGGAGGCACACTGTTTTATGCCAATTGAAAATGCATCCAAGGGAATTCCCATGCCCTTATCACGGTGGATAGGGCTCTTGGTACGCTAATGATTCCTAGAATTCCAGATTTGGTCATTCCTTGCTCCATGCATTTGTCCTTCACATCCAAGCTTTGTGGTGACTTTTTATATTGATTTCTAGATTTTATATCATCCATAGATTATCTTGATAAATTCACCAAGAATCCTATAATAATAAACACCATGAATTAGAGCTCAAAACCATATAGAATGCAACACGCCGAACTAGAAAGAAACATAGCTTAAGCTAAGAGTACTATTTTTTGCATCTGAACTTTAACTTAGAGTTTTGACTCAAAAATCATTATGAACACACCTTAAACACTATTAATATGTAACTACACACTTAGATTCTAATTTATACAAATATTACATCATTACGCACAAGAAAAGTTCTCAAAACAAAGCTATATAAGCATAGATAACAACACTGAGGTACATAAATCCACCTTAGATCATCATCCCACACTTAAAGCCTTGTTCGTCCTCGAACAACTCTTTACCTTAAGCATCATATATAAGAAAGAATTCAACCCTATTATTACAATCAAGACATTCAAGCTAGCACTATAATGACTAGACAGATAGAAAGTTTAGCACTAAGCATGTTATATACATTTGAAAGCTCAAGAACACTACTTCAAAACATCCTAACCTCAAGAATTGACTCCATCAAGTTGGAAAACTCATGCATATTAATCAATCATAGAAATCATAGAAATTATAGAAATCGTCTAAGTATCATCAAACATGTGCCTAATAACAAGAGAGTTACCCATAATCACTCACATAGATGAGTTTGTCACATAAATGGGTATAGTAATTGAATTACGCTCTCTTTCCCAAATAATTCACAAGTTACACAAGATGAACCATAAGCTTTCCCTTAGTGTAGTACTCCACTAATGACAGAATGTTAATGTTTATGATCAACTAGGACTTTAAGGGTTGTAATATAGGCTAAGGGATGAGTATGAACTATTTTGGCCAGTAATAGAAACTATCTTCCCTAAGCGCTTTAATACATCACAATACTCATCATTGAACTCTTCTCTAAACAACCAACTTCCCCACATCTACCTCACACTTTATTTTACTATACCCCATCTATTTAAGATAGTTTACACATACAATGGTAAGGGAGTATCTTATATCAACATGTGATTCAAATTTTTTTAGTGTATCACTCCCACTCTAAGCACATAAATTTTGTAACACCACTAGCTACTTTCTTGGGGCATACTTTCACCTCTCTTCTTCTTATTTTTCTTACTTATGTACCTTTTTAATTTATAAACTAAGCACTTAGAAGCTTTGGATCAAACTAAAGTCAACCAAAAAAGGGGATACAAACCACATAGGAGGCTACCAAAGAAAATATTCTAAGGCTCAACGGGGTTAACTAAGATATGCACAAGGATAGGTGAACGAGGGTATGAACATGGCTATCAAAGAAATGCCTATACCATCTCCTAAACCCACACTCTTTATTTTATTTTGTACACACACCAGGAAAATTCTAGATATCCAGATATAACAAAAAATATACAACAACCTCACACACACATGGTACATGCTCAACTCAAGTAGGATCATCATAGACTCTAAACCAAAAAATAACATGAATTCAACATTAAACCGACAATGGTCAAGAGTCACATTCATGAGCCTAGGTGTCTCAAAAGTAGTAATTCAACACAACCAACATTCTTCTACATACAAACCAACTTGCATCATGCAATCATACATAGCACCAACAAGAACATCTCCATTATACGACACCAAAAATTTTAAGTTATTTCTAGAAAGAAAAAAGATACTAGGTTCAAAGGGTGCCCCCATGAAAAAAAACCAAAAAGAACGACCACGGGGTGGATGAAGTGTGAACCTACTAGACTGACACTAATAATTAAAATCCTAAGAAGCAAAAATCTTTTTGATTTTTTTTTTTCAAATTTACTCAAAAACTAGAAAACAACCAAACATTAACTCTATAACATTACTTCTCCCAAAACAATGGAGATGTTCCTCACCCCACACTTAAAAAAATACTTTGTACCCAAAGTACAATTTAAAAAAAAGGATAAAAATACTCACTGAGGCCTCTAGGCCTATCTAGCAGCATCTTTAAATATTAGTGAGGTTGGGTGGATGCCACACCCAGTCTTTACCATACTCCTTGGCTTAATTTTTGGTACTCAAACTTTCCATTAACCTGTGACTCAACAAAAACAAACTACGTGAAGTAAAAACTAAAATACTGAAAATAAAACCTACCTAACTTCGTTTTCCTCCCAAACAGCGCCTGATTTAGTATCACAGCATGACCCATATCAGTATATCTTATACATATTTCTTCATCCTTTTTCTCTTACTTGGATATCATTTTCTCATTCGTTTCTAACTTTTTGAGTGTGAAATATTAAGGTCTTCAACTTTCTCAACAACAACCTTTATAGGCTTCTCAATCATCACAACTTTGGACTTAGGTGGTCCTATGAGACAGTCCCAAGAGGTCCTTGGTGGTTTGGAATCCACCCCACACTCATCCACTTCAATCATGGTTATTATACATAAATCTTTATAGTGGGAAGGTTGATTGAGTGGCTTATAAACTTTGAATACTATATCTTCATCATCCAATCTCATCCTGAGAGTGCCCTCTCTCACATCTATCAATGATTTTCCCGTTGCTAAGAATGCATATACCAAAATGATTGGTACCCTGTTATCTGCTTCGTAATCCAAAACAATAAAGTTAGCAGGGATTATAAACTTACCAACCTTTATGAGCACATCCTCAATAATTTTTTAAGGCCTGACTTGGGTTTTGTCTGCCATTTGTAGTACCATAGAGCATGGTCACAACTTTCTTAACCCAAGGGTGTTAAACACTGATAGGGATATCAAATTTATACTTTCCCCCAAATTACTCAAGGCATGGACCACTTATTGTCACTAATCTGCATGGGTAGGGTGAAACTCCTTAGGTTCTTAAGATTCTTAGGCATCTTTTTCATCACTAGAGCTGCACTCCTCAGTAAGTGTCACTATCTCTATATCTTAATGCTTCATATTATTAGTCACCATGTCCTTCAAGTACTTTTCATACTTGGGCATTCCCTGCAAAACATCTAAAAGAGGAAGGTTAATGTGAATTTCTCTAAAACTATTAAAGATCTTCTTGAAGCAAGCATCCTCCATGGCCTTCTTAAGCCTCTAAGGTAATGGTGGTGATAGTATTTCATTCACTTGCTTAGCAGACTTCACTTTTGGGTACTCATACTTCCCCATATTTTCAGTATCTTTGCCCGCAACTTATTCTAGAACCAACTCTGTATCTACCTCCTTTTTTGTCTTTTGAGGCTTGTCATTAAGCTTCTTACCACTCCTTTAAATAATTTCCATAACTTGCTTTAGAGGTTCATTATCACTTCGAAAACCATCTTAAGGCCTGGTATTTTATTCTTGGGCTAGTTTCCCCAACTGATGCGCTAGCTGTATCTAAGCTACTTACTGATTTTTATCTCAACAACCATTTCTTCTTGCTTGACCAGGATCTTCTTTAAAGTTTTCTCAATGTTACTAGCCTGTGTATTTTGCTGCTGCTGCTGCTATTGCTAAAACTACTTATTATGGTCCTAAGAGTAATTTGGTTGACTCTGCCACTTGTCGTTATAGGAATTACCATAATTTGACTTTTGAGCATTGCCTACAAAGTTCACCAACTCAGGATTTGTTGTAAATTGGTGCACACCCAACTTGCTGAATTGATTCATCATCTAATTCTGCATTTTTGACAATTGGGTAGCTAAGGTTGTGATACGATCCATTTCCATCATACCAACTAACTTTTTCACTACACCTCTGGACCTATCACTATGCTAGTCAGGATTTTCTTATGTAATACAGATCAACAAGGTATAAAGCTCATTATACATTTTTCCCATAGTTTTACCACCTGTAGTTGAATCTAGAAAAATTTATGTATTATGGTTAAGAGCTTTTACAAAGGTGTGAGCTAATACCTCGTTGGACTATTGGTGATTTAGATAGTCCCGAAGAAGATATTAGTTATATGAATTTGTCTATGAATTCCATGAATGATCTCATAACTTTGAGCAGCTAAATCCCTTAGCTAGGGTTGTGGGAACCCTAGTAGATCAATAAAGTAGAGGAAGTGCCAAGTCATTCTAGATAAAGATTCTTGCATATATTGGATTTTCTTTCTTTTTATTGATTTCTTAGCAGTGGCCAACATTAAAATCCTGCCAATATCCACTACTTGCTACACAAGGGAGGTAGAGAGTAGGGAAAGAAGATCATAATTGTAATTTGGATATTATTTGTGGATCTAGGCTAATCTACATCATCTAGATAAGACAATTATCTTTCATCTAATAACTAGAGACTCAAGGTGATAGTTAACTAGGATCTAGGATAAGAGTTAGTAAAGCAATGCCCTGAGACTCAAAAGATAAAGGGTAAAATACATCAATAAGTCCACAAGACAATTGATGGTACATGACTTATCAAATTCTGCATGCAAGGTATTGGAATAGTTCATTAGTGCACGATAAATTTACAGTGTTAGAAGCTAGGGAGAACACATGTAAGACCCCATAAAATCCCAGTCATTTCAGTCATATAAAGCATTTCCAAAGAGGTCACAGACATAGAAAAATTCATGCTAAGTATTGACACTTAGTCTTATTTTAGCCTTGATATTTTAATGGCTTTATTTTTGACCCTTACGACCTTAAAATGTTGATTCTTAGATTGATTCATGATCAGGGATGTCAATAGGTGTTCTCGGATGAGTTTCAGATTTTTTAGAAGTCATTTGAGGCACATTTGGATGCCTAAAATGGTGGATTGATGCGATCTCGACGTGCCGCATCGCCCATCGCGTCAATAATATTGTCACCAGCTCAACCATGCAAATTTTAGTGAGCCGAAGCAATCTTGATGCATCGCGTCGGCCTTCTATCGACCCCATGATTCGGTGAGTTGGTCTGTGTGTTATTGGGTACATTTTTCAGTAATTAAATTTGCATCCAGATAGGTATTTGGGTCAATTTTTCCACCTTTATTCAGTCCTAAAACACAAAATCAAACTTTTCTAAGGGCAAAATCACTCACTTTCTCTCAAGAATAAAACCCTAGATCATTTAATTTCAAGTCCTAGGCTCAAGAAAGCACCAACAACTTTTAGAGAATTAATAATCAAGGTATGTGGGGTGTTCATCCTTGGGTTTCCTTCCACCCTTGGAGTTTAAGAACACTTTTTAAACTTTCAAGTTAATAGCTTCATGATATACATACACAAATTGGGTTGTATTTATGTTTGTGTTATTGTATGGGATTCAATTCAAGATTTAATTGCTAGTTTCATGAATATAAAATAGAATGTATATGATTGATGTAATTCCCATGTCAAAAACCCTTGAATTGTGAATTGATTATTATAGTCATAATGTATTAGCATATTGCTCATGCCCAAGTATAAGGTTATGCCTTGTAAGTGTTTGATAGAATGTCCATGTGAATTAAATAGTGTAATCATGACATGTTAACATGTGTTCTCATTCATGTACAAGTTCATGTCTCTCAAGTGTTCGACAAAATGTCTAAATGAATGCATTATTAACAAGCAATTATTGCTATGATTTCAAGATCATGCCATGCTTTACTATTTGTGCTATCGAGTCCTGGGGGTGTTCAATACCCAAAAATCTAGCTGTTTACCTAGAATCACAGTAGCTACAGAATAGTCTTAATAACATCCCAAACAGTAGTACTCAGTCAATTACAGAACTCAGTGAACTTAGTCCAGTTCAGTCAATCAGCACGATCAGTGTCAGTTCAGTCAAGCTTAGTACAATCTAGTTATCAGTGTCTATTCAGTTTGGAGTAGGATTCAGCACCGAGCGAACCCAGGGATGGGGGAATTCCTTCCAGCAGAGGGTTTGACCCTTAGTAGCAGTACCTGCATTATAGAACTACATAGCCAGCGTAGGGTAAGACGTCCTCCTACCAGACTAAGGTTGATACAACCATATATATATATAATTCATGAGTCTTTCTGTCAGATTAGGGTTGACCCAGCATTTTTAGTATCCCTTGGGAAGGTGATAACACTTCCAACTGGGGTCACAGGTTAGACCCCAACTCAGGTTATAATCAGGTTCTGTCAAAAACAGTCACCTAATTATCAGTAATATAGTTACTAGTAAATCTTAGATATCAGACTCTCAGTTATTAGGAATCAGTTTTCAGTTTTAGTATGATCTCAGATACAGTATATATCTATGCACAGTATTGCATAACCAATATTTATAATAGTTTCAGTTATTCATGTACTCTCATTTAGTTATATACATATCATTTAGTCAGTTATTGCTCATGCATGTGATCCCATGTATATCAACCTACCACAATTATCGTACCAGTACATTCAAAGTACTGATGCATACTCTTTTTCTTGCAATATGATGTCTTATATCATAGGTTCGGATGGTCAGACTCCTGATCGCGCTTAGCTAGATTTAGTTAGCAGCAGCAGATTCAGTAGTGAGTCCTTATCCATCAAGGATATTATCTTTTTCAGTATTACAACAGATTTAGTATTTTATTAGTTGGAGTTAGTTGGGGGGATTTTCCCATCAACTCCATTTTCAGACAATTCAATAAAGGCTTTTCAAACTAGACTAGTTCAGACATATTCAGTTTTTAGATATTATTAGCAGTTGCTATATTTATCAGTCTTTAGATTATGAATATTGTGGCAGTTTAGTTATGTTTCTGCACATGTTAGCATTATTATTATTCAGTACTGGCAGCAAGTACCAGTCATGGCTTAGCTTGTAGTCCTTCAGGATTGTAAGCACTCTGTGATGTCCAGGGTGTAGACTTGGGATGTTACAATACAACCCTAGTCTTCGTCTTAGATTGTTTACTTTTTTGCATTTCAATAAGTTCAAGAAAGAAATCTGATGTATTCTTTGTCAGATCGAACCCAATCTAGTTGGGTTACTATATTTTGATAGTGACTGCTTTATTCTTCTAAGAAGGGGTAGTTTTGGCGACATCAGGTATGAATGTGTCATCTATGTCTAAGAAATTCTATAAGTGAACTTATGGATCCTTTTTGTAACAAGCTGATGAACTTCTTTTTGCTATGCAAAAGTTGCACCATTTTTTGTTTCAGCTTAAATCTATCTTATGCAATGGGTCTGCAAACTAATACAAGTATTGCTCGAGTTTAGGATATAGCTCAACTAACTGTCGGTCCCTTGCTAGCTTACTACATTTTAAATCCTGTGCCTGCGAATTCAAAAGCTAAGATCAAGTAATTAGCATTTACGAAATCATAAAACAAAACTAAACTAAGAAATTTTCCTATTTACATATCCCCGACAACGATGCTAAAAACTTATTGCCCCCAATCACACACTCAAGTGTACGTGGTCCACCCAATTAATATAGTGGCCTTAAAGAAAGCCAAGTATCGATCCCACAGAGACTAGTGTTAAAAACTATCTAAGACTAGTTCAACTATTAAGATTAGACTAATGCAAACGTAACTATAAAAGTTTTAGAGTTATAGCTAAGTGAAAACAGAAACAATGCGGTAAAATAAAGATTTTGTACATTTATGGGGAGAAACCCAGGCCTAAGGCACTACAAATAATAATACTCATCTATATAACATTGTTGGTTAAGTTAATTATCTTGGTTGTTGGTTAACAGGATTTATACTATGTCTGCGGTCTTTCGAACCTCTAGTCAACTATCCAACCTAGCCCCATAATTACATCATTGTGTGGGGATGTGAGAACAAAGTTAAATACATTCATATTTCATCCTGTAATTGAGCTAAATAAGGTGTATTTGGTATATTTCTATCCTAAACAAAAATTATAACTTCCATTGAATGAACAGTTATTACAATCCTATTCCCTATATTCGACGTTTTATCCTATCGTTTCTCTTTCTGGTCTCACAATAGAATTAAACATGTATTCTAAGGATCGTAAATCCATAAAATAGTAATAAAAAGGATATAATAACAACCAACAATGATAAGTATAAATAAAGTAGGTATATGTGAATAAATTCATTAAGTCTTAATGCCAATGTCGGCCAATAGGCTTATTAACCAAATGACAATGGACCCTTTTTAAAGAGTTAGTCTGTCTTTCAATAGAAACTATTGGAAATTACCTTAGTCATTCTCTTATAAAGTATAGTCCCTATAACAATACACCTCGGTCTAGTAAGGTCTTCCTTTTTTGGGAATCATTACTAGGAATAAGGACTGAATTACACCTGGTTTGCTCTTGTTTGACTTCAATTACCATATGGAAAGTAGCTAGGAGACAATGTTGTTATGTTTTCCTAGTTATGAGCCATTTTTGTGTGGAACCTTTCAAGCAGTTTTAAAATAAATGTACTTTTTATTCTTTCTTTTCCTTCGTACAGAAGAACGAAAAAAGAAATCAGTGCTATCATTGCCACCAAGAGGAGGCTGGGGCTCAACACTATCTTTAACCCATTCAGACAATAATACTGTTGCTAATTTGGTTCAAATAGAATTCATTCAAGAATACCACCACCCCAAGAATCAATAAAAAAATAAGTTCTAAGTTTCAAACCAGTGAATAAACCAAAAGGAAAAGAAAGAAGAAATTTTTCTCTCTCAGTGCCTATAGTGCACTATACTCTGCTTCAATAAATAAGAGCAAAACCAAGTCAATTCATAACACGAGTAATCATGTTCTTGGCCTTAACCCTGGAGAAGGATGTTTAGCCACTCATGGACGTAACACGAGTCATAATGAAATAATTCATGCTATAATCCAAGATAAACTAAAGTAAAAGAATAAAAACCCTAATTTTAGCCTCCTTAATCATGTGTTAAAGCCCCAAGGACATCTAAGGTGGTAACATAAGAGTTTAAATATCCTATTTATACTAGGATCAAGACGCTCACTTTTAACATAGCACCGTGCCACAACTTTATCACATGGATTAGGGGTTATGGCATGCCAATATCGTGGAGGCATACTATTTTGTGTCAACTAACAATGAATCCAAGGGAGTGTCACGCCCTTATCGTGGTGCATAGGGTTCGTGGCTCACCAATGATGCTCAAAATTCCATATTTGGTCACATGATTTGTCCCAAGCATATGTCCTTCAAGTCCAAGCTTTGTGGTAACTTTTTCTATAGATTTTGTAATACCCCGAGAATCTCAACCGATAGTAGAACCATGATTCAAGCCCATGATAAATAAGTCTTATTTATTTAGTAGTTTTATGATCAAGTTTGATGTGTTTTAAGGCCTTAAATACGTCCTATCTATTAGACGAATCAAAACATCCCTTACTGATTGAATTCTTGAGAAGGACATTACCATAGTCAACTTCAAATGAGAATATCTCCCATTATACAAAGAATTTTTGAGCTCATGACCTACTAACAGATATATAATTGAATTATCTTTCCAATGATACCAATTTTTCAAAATCCGATATTCGAGTAAGAAGTTATGGCCATTTTACTGAGAGCTGTCTGAGCTATCCAAGAGTGATGGACAAGCTGATGGACCGTCAAGTTAGTGATGGCCTGCTACTTTGGCCGTCAAAATTGAAGTAGTGAGGGCCTTTTCTAGAACAAAAGTGACAGTGGGAGTGATGGTTAGTCACCAGAGTGACGGTCCGTCACTCTGACCATCAGAATTGTCTGAGACAGTGCTGAAGCACCATTTTAAATGGAGTTTTGGATCATTTTCACCCTATTTAATACCCAATAACCCAAATCAAAGCTCATAACTTCTCATCATCCAAAATTTCAAATTAGGGTTTCTTTCCAAGATCAAAACCCATATTTCTTCTTCAAGAAAAATCAAGAGAGATCAAGAGAAGTCATGAAATTAAGAATCTCTCCAAGAACCTTCAAGAAAGAAGTTTTCCCAAGGTATGTAGATATTGATTCTTGGGTCTCTTTCATTCAATAAGCTCAAGTACCTTTTTCTAAATCTCCAAGATTTATGTTTATGAATTTTTAATGATTCTTGTCAGTTGTGATTCATGTTTGTCTACAAGAATTAAGTCTTGGCCTTAGTATGTGGTATTTGTGTGGTAAATGGATTATATACTTGTTGTTGATGTTGAATGATCTCTAAGATGGGATATTTATGTGGTTTCTATGAATCAATGATAATATATGAGTTGGAAACACGTACATTTGGTTGTTCATGATGAGTAGTTGGGTTATTATACTTATGCGTAAGTTGTGCATGTAAGGTGTTCGATAAAATGTCTAAGAGACTAAAGATCAAGCATTGTAGTTAAATTGTGATCTAATGACAAATGCATGCTACACCTTTATGGAAATAATGACTTTTAAGATATTGTTATGTGTTATGATTGTTGATTAAATGTTTGTGAAGCTAGGTCGATGGATGTATGACATGTTGTTATATGCACTCCCTTCCATGTATAAGACTTTGAGAGCTATGAGTGTCACGACATGCCCTAGTTAATGAATTGTACCATGATAGTGTGAAATCCCCAAATAAGTGTGAACCTATGTATGTCTAGTATTTGTTGAAGGACCTTAGTGAACAAGTAGAGATGTGATAGTAGTAAATTCCCCAATTATATGACCTTTGACATATGCTAAGTTTTTAATACATACAAAGTGGTTAGCAAGTAAGTTATGACATGATAGTATGAAGTTTCCCTAAGCCATGTGATACCCAAGCATATGTCAAGACTGATATAGGTATGAAATAGTTGAGGTAAAAACCTTGTTGAATGGAGTACGATCTAATAGCATGTTTTCCCTATGTTATTATATGATTATTATTCCGAGATGCTTAAAGCGACCCTTTGGTGATTGTGATGATGAATAGAGGCCTATGTTTCCTAAATGCTTGAATGCTTGTGTTGATGAATGAATGATTGAGATGATAAATGGATGATCGTGATGATACAAGCATGATTATGTTTTGCTTTTATGTTATCGAGTCCTGAGGGTATTTATAACTGATAATAAAGTTGCTGTCTAGAGCCGGTGTAAGTTTCGCGATAATTCCAATTGAGCCACAATTCTCAGAACTCAGTGAACTACAGAACTTTGTATTCTCAGACAAGTGCATAACATAAAAAAACTCTGTAATCTTAAAAGTCTATATAATCACTGTATCGCTAGTAATCTAGCCCCAGTCCTATAAATTAGCTCAGATCCATTAGTATTCAAATGATTCAATTTTAATCTCAAAAGTGATTTGAGTAATCTATTCAAGCTCTGTATCGTCAATCAGATACCATGATTTGATACTTTTTTCCGTTAGATATAGAGCTAAGTAATCTTAGCGTAACTCAGTCAGGTCTCTTGAGAAACATGATCAGTATCAAATTTAGCTCAATATAAGTTTAATTAAGAATCAGATTAGTGTCTTTCAGTTGGGAGTAGGATTCAGCACCTAGTGAGATCCAGGATGGGAACTCACCTTCTAGTAAAGGGTGTGATTCTTAGAACAAATCCTTGCACTCCCGAACTACGTAGCCAGCATAGGTTGAAAAATCATACCTGCTAGTTAAGGGTAGATGAGGTTTCTTGACCTGTTAGATGAGGGATCCACCATTTTTGTTTGAGCACCTATTAGATGAGGGTCAAATAAAGTTATCTTTACCAGTGGTACGGTACTGATACCCTTCCAACTGGGGCACAGGTTGGACCCCGACTTAGCTAGGTGAGGCATGTCAGTTAGAAGACTACTTCCCATAGTCTCAGTTTTAGAATCAATCTCAGACTTCAAGAAAGAGCTTAGTTCAGTGTACAGAATGCAAGGCTGTTAGATACAGGCCATCAAGTATGATTATCTACAAATTCAAAGCTCTGCTGTTAGATAGGCCGATCTCAAAATCAGTTATCAGATCTCAAAATCAGTTATCAAGTAGTATTATTATCCACAGATTCAGAGACTACCCGCTAGATAAGGTTGATCTCAGTTTCAATCTCTCATTCTTATTATTAGCAGATTTGGAGACAACCTGTTACATAGGGTTGCTATTAGTTTCAGAAGCTTCAGATACTCATTGTCTCAGTATATCTAGAAATTTTAGAATTTCAGTATATTCAGTATTAGTTACCAGAGTTATTTTGAGTATGCTCAGTGATAGTATGTGCAGTATGTTGAGTAATTACAGATTATTTATGTATGCTAATTCAGATCTTGCATATTGTTCAGTTAAGTTATGTTCATGTATAAGCCCTTGCATTATCCTACCTCGTCTACATACTCAGTACATTCCTATACTGATACATTTGTGCTATGGTGTTTTATTTGATACCATAGGTTTAGAGGCACAAGATCCAGAGTTTCCTCAGCAGTTCAGTCCCAGTCAGCAGCAGTAGTCATAGTAGTGAGTCCTCTTCTTTCGAGGACGAGTTTCAATTTACTATTATTTGCATCAGATTTTTTGTTATTTTTAGGTGATGGAGTTAGTTGGGGACTTGTCCCATCAACTCCATAGTTCGTACAGTTTAGAGGCTTTTCAAATAGACGACGAATGTATTGTATTCAGTTTTAATTTTGAGTATGTATAGATGTGTTGAACCTTATGGCTAGTTTCTGCATTTATTTCATATATTATGCAGTGTACAGGTATAGATATCAGTAAAGGGTTAGCTTGTGGTCCTTCGGGTTCATAAGCACGTGTGACGTCTCGAGATGGGATCTCAGGGCGTTACAAACTTGGTATCAGAATCTAAGGTTCAAGAGTGTCCTAGGGAGTCTAAAAAAATCCGCATCAAGTAGAGTCTTGTGCATGGGTGTGTAGCGCACCACATTTATGTACAAGAGGCTATAAGAGGTTCTTAGGAGTAGTTTCCCTTCTTTCAATGATCATGTTGTACGATTAAGCATGAGCTCAAGTTGATTCTCAGTCTAATTCACTTCTTTCTTTCAATTACAGAGTATGCCTCCTCACAAAGATTTTGTCCATGATGTGGATGACCAGCCCCCATAGCCAGTAGATCCTGAGAATGAGAGTGTGTCATATGCAGAGTTTCAAGTAGCTTTTTAGGCTCTAGCCCAAGTTTTGACTAATATTCAGGCCAATTATCAGGCTACAGTACCAGTATAGCAAGATGGGAATTCCGTCGTAGCCAGGGTTAGAAGTTTTATGAAAATGAACCCGCCAGAATTTTTTGGGTCAGTAGTAGGTGAGGATCAGCAGCTTTATTTAGAAGAGGTGAAGAAGATCACCCAAATTATGCATGTTTCTGAGGAGGAGAGTGTTGAGTTAGCATCCTATAGGTTAAAAGATGTTGCTCATGATTGGGTAGTACTGTGGGAGAAGAGTAGAGGGGAGAATGTAGCTCCTGCGACTTGGTTAGAGTTTCAGAGTGCCTTTCTAGATAGATTCTTTCTGCTAGAAATGAGAGAGGCTAAGGTATAAGATTTCTTAAACCTAAGTCAAGGTTCCATGACCATGAAAGAGTATTGTATTAAATTTAACCAATTATCTAAGTATGTTCCTGACTTGATAGCTAACCCCTAGAACGAGTATGAGTAAGTTTTTGTTTGGGGTGTCGAGTTATATGTTGAAAGAGTGCAGAGCTGCTATGCTCAATAGAGATATGGATCTTTCTAGGCTAATGACGTATATGTAACAAATTGAGGCAGATAAAATGAAAGAAAGAGAGAGAGTGAGTAAGAGAGCCAAAAGAAGTAGTTATAGTTTCTCCTAAGCAGGGTCACAGAGTGGTAACCGTTCTCACCATAGTTAGGATTTTTTAGTTCTAGCTCCATCCTCAGCTAGTACACGATGCTCCAAGATCTAGAGTAGTGAGAGTAGGGGTCTTACCTACCCGCTATGTGAAGAATGTGGTAAGAATCATAAAGGTGTATGTAGAGCTGGTAGTGATGTGTGTTTTGGATATGGCGAGCCAGGTCACAAAGTTCAAGACTTTCCTAATCCAGGTCCCCGAAGTCAGCACAGTCGTTCTTCAACTCATAATAAATTTTATGCACTTCAGACTCACCAAGATCATGAAGATTTCCCTAACATAGATCCGGGTAGGTTATAAGCCCTTCATCTTTGTGATATGAATTTTTAGATCCCTTGCTTCCATTTTGAGCTTGAATTTTAGCATGAGTCATGCATGAGTTTCAGATCTCATTCGGTCAATTACGACCTAGTCTGTAGATGCCCTGCGTATCGCCCCAGTATTTCAGTCAAGTGTGTTTAGAGGGACATAGAGTCCTAAGGGAGAGATACCCCATGGTATTATGATGTTGCATGTCATTATATTCATCTAGATGCATTTTCATATTTTCTTTATGAAGTTACCATCAGTTGTTATTGCATTGTCTAGTCGTGCTTTCGAAAATTAGCTTAATTGGACATCCATGCATCAGATATGCATGCCCAGTGTGAGAACTCAGTATGTCAGTCGTTCCAGTAGCGTAGTCATGACTTGAGATGTTTCCATGTCTTGAGTAAGTTCTGTTGATCCGTATTCTTAGTCTATCAAGCAACATTCGAGGACGAATGTTCCCAAGGGGGAGAAATTGTAATACCCTGAGAATCCCAACCGATAGTAGAACCATGATTCAAGCTCATAATAAATAAATATAGTAATTTGGTAGTTTTATAATCAATTTTGATGTGTATTAAGGCCTTAAATACGTCCTAGCTATTAGACGAATCAAAACATCCCTTACTGATTGAATTCTTGAGAAGGACATTGTCATACTCAACTTCAAATGATTATATCTCCAATTATACAAAGAATTTTTGATATCATGACCCACCAAGAGATAGAGAATTGAATTATATTTTCAATGATACCAATTTTACCAAAATCTGATATTGGAGTAAGAAGTTATGGTTATTTTACTGAGAGTTGTTTGAGCTATCTAGGAGTGACGGACAAGCTGACGGACCGTCAAGTTAGTGACGGACCGCTACTTTGGCCATCAAAATTGAAGTAGTGAGGGACTTTTATGGACCAAAAGTGACGGTGGTAGTGATGGTTATTCACCAGAGTGACGGTCCGTCACTCTGACCGTCAAAATTGTCCGAGACAGCGCTGAAGCACCATTTTAAAGGGATTTTTGGGTCATTTTTCACCCTATTTAATATCCAATCACCCCAAATCAAAATTTATAACTTCTCATTCATCCAAAATATCAAATTAGGGTTTCTTTCCATGATCAAAACCTATATTTCTTCTTCAAGAAAAATCAAGAGAGATCAAGAGAAGTCAAGAAATCAAGAATCTCTCCAAGAACCTTTAAGAAAGAAGTTTCCCCAAGGTATGTAGATGTTGATTCTTGGGTCCCTTTCATCCAAGAATCTTAATTACCCTTTTTTAAATCTCCAATATTTATGTTTATGAGTTTTTAATGATTCTTGTGAGTTGTGATTCATGTTTGTCTACAAGAATCAAGTCTTGGCCTTAGTATGTGGTATTTGTGTGGTAAATGGATTATATACTTGTTGTTGATGTTGAATGATCTCCAATATGGGATATTTATGTGTTTTGTATGAATATATGATAATATATGAGTTGGAAACATGTACATTTGGTTGTTCATGATGAGTAGTTGGGTTATTATACTTATGCCAAACTTGTGCATGTAAGGTGTTCGATAAAATATCTAAGAGACTAAAAATCAAGAATTGTAGTTAAATTGTGATCTAATGACAAATGCATGCTACACCTTTATGGAAATAATGACTTTTAAGATATTGTTATGTGTTATGATTGTTGATTAAATGTTTGTGAAGCTAGGTCGATGGATGTATGGCATGTTGTTATATGTACTCCACTCCATGTATAAGACTTTGAGAGCTATGAGTGTCACGAAATGCCCTAGTTAATGAATTGTACCATGATAGTGTGAAATTCCTAAATAAGTGTGAACCTATGCATGTCTAGTGTTTGTTGAAGGACCTTAGTGAACAAGTGGAGATGTGATAGTAGTAAATTCCCCAATTATGTGCCCTTTGACATATGCTAAGTTTTTAATACATGCCAAGTGGTTAGCAAGTAAATTATGACATGATAGTATGAAGTTTCTCTAAGCCATGTGATACCCAAGCATATGTCAAGACTGATATAGGTATGAAAATAGTTGAGGTAAAAATCTTGTTGAATGGAGTACGATCTAATAGCATATTTTTCCTATGTTATTATATGATTATTATTCTGAGATGCTTAAAGCGACCCTTTGGTGATTGTGATGATGAATAGAGGCCTATTTTTCCTAAATGCATGATGCTTGTGTTGATGAATGAATGATTGTGATGATGAATGGATGATCGTGGTGATACAAGCATGATTATGTTTCACTTTTATGTTATCGAGTCCTGGGGGTATTTATACCTGACAATAGAGCTGTTGCCTAGAGCCGGTGTTAGTTTCATGATAATTCCAATCGAGCCACAATTCTCAAAACTCAGTGAACTACAGAACTCTGTATCCTCAGATAAGTGCAGAAAATAAGAAAACTCTATAATCTTAAAAATCTTTGTAATCACTGTATTACTAGTAATCTAGCCCTAGTCCTATAAATTAGCTTAGATCTGATAGTATTCAAATGATCCAATTCTAATCTCAGAAGTGATTTGAGTAATTTATTCAAGCTCTGTATCGTTAGTCAGATACCATGATTCGATACCTTTTTTCGTCAGATACAGAACTAAGTAATCTCAGCATAACTCAGTTAGATCTCTTGAGAAACATGATCAGTATCATATTTAGATCAGTCTAAGTTCAGTTACGAATCATATCAGTGTCTTTCAGTTAGGAGTAGGATTCAGCACCGAGTGAGCTCAAGGATGGGAAATCACCTACTAGTAGAGGGTGTGATTCTTAGAAGAAATCCTTGCGCTCCTGAAGTACGTAGCCAGCATAAGTTGAGACATCATACCTACTAGTTGAGGGTAGATGAGGTGGATTGACCTGTTAGATGAGGGATCCACCATTCTCGTTTGAGTACCTGATAGATGAGGGTCAAATAAAGTTGTCTTTACCAGTGGCGCGGTATTGACACCCTTCCAACTGGGGCACAGGTTGGACCTCGACTTAGCTAGGTGGGGTATGTCGGTTAGAAGACTACTTTCCACAGTCTCAGTTTCAAAATTAGTCTCAGACTTCAAGAAAGAGCTCAGTTCAGTGTACAAAATGCAAGGATGTTAGATATAGGCCATCAAGTATGATTATCTGCAAATTCAAAGATCCGCTGCTAGATAGGCCGATCTCAAAATCAGTTATCAAATCTCAAAATCAATTATCAAGTAGTATTATTATCCATAGATTCAGAGACTACCTGCTGGATAGGGTTGATCTCAGTTTCAGTCAATCATTCTTATTATTAGCAGATTCGGAGACAACCTATTAGATAGGGTTGCTATCAGTTTCAGAAGCTTCAGATACTCGTAGTCTCAATATGTCCAGAACTTTTAGAATTTTAGTATATTCAGTATCAGTTACCAGAGTTATTCTGAGTATGCTCAGTGACAATATGTGCAGTATGTTCAATAAATACAGATTCTTTATGTATGCTAATTCAGCTCTTGCATATTATTCAGTTAAGTTATGTTCATGTATAAGCCCTTGCATTAGCCTACCTCATCTACATACTCATTACATTCCTGTACTGACGCATTTGCGCTATGGTTTTTTATTTGGCACCATAGGTTTAGAGGCACAGGATCCAAAGTTTCCTTTGCAGTTCAGTCCCTGTCAGCAGTAGTAGTTATAGCAGTGAGTCCTCTTCTTTCGAGGACAAGTTTTAGTTTTCTATTATTTGCATCAGATTTTTTTGTTATTTTCAGTGGACGAAGTTAGTTGGGGACTTGTTTCATCAACTCCACAGTTCATACAGTTTAGAGGCTTTTTAGACAAATGATGGATGTATTAGTATTCAGTTTTCAATTTTGAGTATGTATAGATGTGTTGAATCTTATGTTCAGTTTCCGCATTTATTTCATATATTATGCAGTGTACAGGTACAGATATCAGTAAAGGGTTAGCTTATGATCCTTCGGGTCCATAAGCACCTGTGACATCTCGGGATAGGATCTCGGGGTGTTACAGATTTTCAGCTTTTATATCATCCATACATCATCTTGATCAACTCACCAAGCTTTCTATAACAATACAAACTATGAATTAGAGCTCAAACCCATATAGAATCCAACACGATGAACTAGAAAGGAATATAGCTTGAGCTAAGAGTACTAGTTTTCGCGTTTAAACTTTAACTTAGTCTTTTGACTCAAAAATCATTATGAACACACCCTTAACACTAAAAACACATAACTACATACTTAGATTCTCATTTATACAAATATTACATCATTATGCACAAGATAAGTCCTCAGATCAAAGTTATATAAACATAAATAACAACACCGAGGTGCATAAATCCATCTCAGATCACACTGAATTTGATTCATCAGTACTTCAGGTTGACAACTCTTGATTAATTTTTCACTCTAATACGCACATTCTCGATTTTCCATAATTACCACTGTAATGTCAGCGTGGAATCACTTGAACCTTAAGAACATGGTTCTATTTTAGGGCAGAAGTATTGTTGTGAGCCATGGTGACTCCATAAGATCCTATGGACTAAAATGGTTAGTGAGATTGATTATGTTGTAACTATTGGGCCGAGTAACATATTGAAGAGTTTTATTTGAGATTCATACCTAATTAGCAACTGATTTAAAATGATAAGGGATTAGAAAGAACAGTTTTATGTGTATCGTGAAGAAAATGTATGTTCCTCACATCTTCTTTATAGAGTCTAAACTTTTCATCTCTATTCTTATTTCTTTCCTTTAAGTGACTTGTAATTTCAGTACTTCCCATTGTAATTCAACGGTTAAAGCATAGTTGTTATAATTTGGTTATCAGTGATTTATATGATACTTGTATATTTGTGTTGAGAATTCGATTTTGTTCAAGAAAAGATAGTTTTTAATGTACAATAACACCAAGAGATTATAATTAAAATTATTTCATTGCAATATTGTATTAACTCAGTTTATATATTTAAGTTTCTATTGAAAAAATTATGTCACGTCAAAAGAAAAAAACGACAATAATAAAGGTAGCTAGGAAAAGCTCTTTTAACCTTCGTAAATAGTATTCATAATCGACAAAGTTGTTAATTACTCCTTCTTTCATTTTTATTTTTCGAACTGTTTTTCAAGATCAATTTGATTAAACTTTAAAGTTGAATTAAAGTAGATTAATTTAATATTTAAAATATAAAATTTAGATGGTCGAAAATTATATGAAAAATGTTATAAATTGCATCTAATGTTCGAATGTTTAAAACTTTAAATCAATTAAAAAATATTTCATATATAAATAGTCTCCTTACAATAGACAAAACTGTAATTTACTACTTTTCTCACATAATTGTTATTTAACTATTATGCTAATATTCAAGACTTTAAAATTAATTGAAGTTATAGCTATTATTTATTTATTTATTTATAAAATGTTAGAATTTAAATACATTAAAAAAAATTCTTTCGGACTTCAATTAGTCCATGAAGTTTAGCCGATATGATTTAGATGGTAGATAATGAAGGGTCATCATGTTAATTGTCATAATGATTCATATATTATAATTAAAGTGGGATTATAACTTTTCTTTACACAAAAGTTTGAATCCTTTTAAAATAATATCAAGTAAAATTAATTTTATTAAAATATATTTTTGAACTTAGAGCTTTAAGATTGTTTTATCTCGCTATACTCTCAAGACTTTAGTTTTGAGAAGGTAAGCACAACTAATTTAATTAGTAGTAGTAGATTTTTTTTTGATAGTAACTTATATGGAGGAGGAATGCTTCTCTTGATTATTTTTGTTGACTTAAAAATCTCTTTCAAATTAGTTTTCAAATATTACATGTTTTTTAATGATAATTGCTATATTTCAATAATTTATATTCTTTTATATATTTTATAATGATTGACTTGTCGTGATGCACACGTGCAACACATATATACTAAATTAGATAATTTATATTACAAAATCTAATAATGTTTGTGATTAAAGCATTTTATTTTATTGTGGGCGGTTAGACTCATTCACGAGGTGAATGAAGTCAGATGCATATAAATTTTATTTGATCGACTACAATGTTGATATACTATATTAATATATACAATGCAACTTGAAAAGATATTCCCACGAGAGAGAACAAAAAACTAGCTAATCTATAAACTATATATTCCAAGATAAAAAAAATACATATAATATTTATTATTACAAGCAATAAATTTGGTTAAACTTTAATATCAGCAGTCACTAACAAACACACATTTCCTTTTTATTTGAATTTTCACAAGAACGACGACAACAATATATGTGTAATATTATAAGTATGGTCTTACAGGGTGGCGTGTATAACATTTCTTTGTGCAGGTAGAGAAGTCCCACGAGGGTGAAGTGTAATTTTTTAAATTTTCTGTGATTCTTTATTTATTTATAAGATATAAAAACTCGATAAAAATTAAAGACCATAAATTTGAAGAACAAAAATTAAAAGCCCCCTCAAAATAAGGGCATTCCTACGAATGATTCATAATCCAATATACGATTACCTAAAGATCATGACACGTAATCAAAGTAATAAAAAAATGTAAAATCTAGAATTGTCAATAAGTGATTAAAAGTAAAATTTATCGAAATCAACTTGATATATCAAAGTGATGCTCTATATTTTTGGCGATCAAAAACATCACGAGAAGGTTCGAAATCCTACATTCTAGAATCACGAAAACAATTTAGAAAAGAAAGGTAAAAAATACTACAAAATTGTACTCACAATTTTGATAAATAAAATCATCTCTATTTATTTATTTTGTGATTTACATTTTATTTTTTGATAAGTTTATTTTAGATGTCTACACATATCTTTTTTTTTTTTTTTTTTAAAGAAAAGTAGATTTGTGTCAAAATCCTCGTTTAATTTAATATGCAAAATACATGTGCAACACATGTATGTTAAATTAGAACATAAAAAAAGGAAGGCTAGTTTTGTTGGACTTTTCTTATACTGGACAAAAATGCAAAGCCACCCTCTACAAAGGCTAGTTCTGTAGTTTACGCGTAATTTCCTCACACTTGATCGGACGTGAATAGGCCCATTCCTTTTTCTAGGATTTAAAAGTAGACAGAGTCCAGAAAATTACATGGGATGACCCCCATAGTGAATGACTTTAGTTTTTTGTGCCCCATAAGAAAAGTCTTTAAAAGTTAGTTTTCCTTCCCTTTATATACAGTACATGTATATTTTTTCCCATCAACACCTCAAATATTTTTAAACTTTTCATTCTCATATGTCTTTGCTTTAGTTCATTTGTCTCAACCTTTATTTTTCATTTACCATTTTCCTCTTTTTTTCTTTTTTTCTTTCAAACATTATTTATTTGTTCATTTCTCTTTTTTTTTTCTTTTTTAATTCATTTGTCTCAACCATTTTTTTTTTTTTATCATTTCTCATTTTTTGTTGTCATTTTTTCTCAAACTCTATTTTTATTTTTTCCTTCTCATGTTTGTTTTTATTAATATTTTTCTTATTCTTCTCTTTTTTCTTTTTTCTCCCAACTTCTATTATATTTTTCTGATAAATAGAAAGTCGGATAATCCGTAAAAGGATCTTTTTTATTTGACATCAAAGTAAATTTAATGGCATGACTGGTTGTTTGTGAGTCCTTCGAATAAGTCTTGCCTCTAAAATAAAAGTTTGGAACATCTTATAAATCAAGACACAATGTGGTAGTGTCAAGTCTTGCTCGTCGGGCATAACTTTTTTGAAAATCATTGAGTTAAGTCTTGCATCTAAGGCAAAATTTATATAACATCTCATAAATCAAGACACAATGTGGTAGTATCAACACTTGCCCATTGGACGTAACTTATTTTTGGGGAGGTTCTTGGGCTAAGTGTTGTCTTAGAGGCATGACTAATAGAGCATCACATAAATCAAAAACAATATGTTAATGTCAACTCTTGTCCGTGGGGCATAACTTGTGGGCTAAGTCTTGCCTCTAAGGCAAGAGTTATAGAAGATCTCATAAATCAAGACCCGATGCGGTAGTATCAACTCCTGCCAATGGGGCATAACTTATTGCTTGAAAGTCCTTGGCTAAGTCGTGCCTCTAAGGCAAGAACTATAGCATATCTCATAAATCAAGACATAATTATCACGATCCGAACTAGGGCCTGGCCGTTACAGATACCACAAGTCCCATGCAAACCGAAGATGTAATACCCCATATGTTTCTAAGCTAGGAGACAAACCATTTTTCCTATATATGAAATCTCCTATCCTGTGATTCATACTTGAGTACATGACTTACAATGAGGATACTAGTGATAAGATAGCTTATGACGTGTTAAGCATGTTCATATGAGTCACTTAAGGTAATACAAGCTAAGAGTTTTTGAATCCATCAAGTTTTAGTGTTCGATTTCATAAGGGTCATATTTGAACGAGTATAACTCAATGTTAATTTGTTATTTCTGCATATTTATACCTACCAAATTATAGAGAATCGAATTAGCTTTCCAACGATACCAATTTCATCAAAATCCGACACCCGAGCTAGGAGTTATGGCTTTTTGAAGTATAGTGCGTCGCCTAACCAATCGCACATGGCCAATGGAAAGCATATGTGATAGCATATGTGGCACCTATATAGATATAGATGATATCATATGCGGCGCCTATGTAAATTTAGGCGATATCATATGCGGCACCTATGTAAGTATATGCGATATCATATGCGGCGCATATCTTATGGTTTCAAGTGACTTAAACACTCCGTTTTGAGATATTTTGAGGGTAATTAAGTATTTTAACACTCCTTACACGTCCCTAAACTTAAACCTATGAAATATATAGCTCTTAATTACATTACAACCCTACTAACATTTTAAGTTCATCATCCAAGAGAACTAAAAGAGAAAAACAACTAGGGTTGCATAATTAAGCTTCAAGATCCAATATCAAGGAAATTCCTTCGTCAATCATCAAGAATCTTCCTTCTAAGGTATGCGTGAGTTTATTCATGGACTTCTTTCATCCATAAAGCTCAAGAACCATATTCTAAATTATGTATTATGATGTTTATGTTGTTGGTAGTTGATGTTCATGTGGTTAGAGTTTGATGATGCCTAAGATGGGATCTATGTATGTTTTGTGTGAGGATATGGTGGTATTTAATGTATAAATATGTGAAATTGGTGGTTGAATATTTATAATCTTGATGAATCCACCTATGCCTAAGATGTGCATGTAAGGTGTTTGTGAAAATACCTAAGGGAATAGAAATCATGCTTTTATGACATAATAAGTCCTAAATGACTATTCCATGTTCTAACTTTATGTTCAACGTGATCCCCATGCTATTGTCTTGAATTGAAGTTGTTGTATGAGATGCTTATGATATTGTTGTGATATGGAATGACCATGTTATTGAAGCCATGCAAGTATATACATGTTGTGTCCATTCCCGACCATGTAATAGTTTGTTGAGAATCATTCTTATTATGAAATCCTTACTTATGATATTGTGAATTATGGACTCTACTCTTATGATCAAGTCAGTTATGTGTGTCAATTTCCTTCCTTCGAGTCCTGGAGGTACTTGTACCCAAAAACTATAGATGTGTGCCTAGAGCTAGTGTCATGTTTTAGGAAATCCTCAGTCAAGATATGCTCTATAGATTTTAGTTAGTCACGTGACTCAGAAAAACTCAGAAATCTCAGTAGTTCAGTAGTCCCAGTAGTTTCAGTACTCTCAGTCAGACCTCAGATCTCAAGTAGCTTTTTCGTCAGTCAACAGAACTCAGTGAATTCAGGTTAGTTCAGCTAAGAAAATATTATCAGCTTAGTTAATTAGTTTATAAATCATTCCAGTTCAATTAGTCAGTTTAGCACAGTTAATTTTTTTAGAGTCTTTCAGTTGGGAGTAGGGACTAGCACGGAGCGAGTGCAGGGATGTAGGTTTTTCCCGTTATAAAGGCAGAGCAGTTAGCAGAAATCCCTGTACTCCAGAACTGCGTAGCCAACATAGAATAGGAGTCACCTGTTAGATTAAGGCTATACTTGACTATTATATTGTCTTAGGCTTGATTTCCTGTTCAGGGTCACCCGTCAGAGAGACTTGACTATAGTAGAGGTCTCTAGCACGGTATTGACACCCTTCCAATCAGGGCAAAGATTGGACCCCACCAGTACAGTATTGGGGCATGTCGATTAGGTTACTATCTCCCACAGTCACAGTTATAGTTACAATTTTAGTATCAGTCTTCAGAGTAGAAATCAGGAATCAGGACTGTCAGATACAGTCATCGATCTCAGTAAGAAACTCAGATAGTTCCATTGATTCCTGGACCATCCTATTAGATAGGCTTGGTCCGATATTCAGATGCTTATTATTAGATTTAGAGGTCACCCGATAGACAGGCTTGATCTTAATCTCAGATTCAGTTGAGTATTCCCATTATTATTTTCAGAGATCACTCGTTAGCTAGGACTGATCTTAGACTTAGATGTTCAGATACACTTTGGAACTCAGATAGTTTTCCCAAAATTAGGACTGTTAGATACAGTCATCATGTTATCAGTTATTCTGTATCTCAGTATCACAAAACTCATATTGTCAGAGTTCAAACTCAAGTAGTCAGTATTTCCACGAGTTCAGTAGCAGTTACGTATGTATGTATGTATGTATGTATGTATTCTCATGTTCCTATTAGTCAGCATGTTCATGCATATAAACCCCATGTATTTAGCCTACCCTTACGTATACTCAGTACTTTAGTTGTACTGACGCATTTGTGCTATGGTGCTTTCTTTTTATGTTACACCATAGGTTCTGAGATGTAGATTCCAGATTAGCAGTAGTAGTTCAGTAAGCAGTGAGTCCTCATCTTTCGAGGACATGATCATTATCTTTATTATTCCAGTATTTCAGTTTATTTTCAGTTTAGGGAGTTAGTTGGAGACATGTTCCTTCAACTCTTTATTCAGATAGTTTAGAGGATTTCAGATGATTATAGAGTTTTCAAATTTAGACTTTAGTATTCTCAGTTTTGTTTTGGTACTTTGATACCACCTTATTTTAGATATTTTATTATTCAAGATTGAACTTTATGCCCTCTTTGTTTATGTTTCTGCATTTTATATGTATATTATGCAGTTACAGGTACAGATATTAGTCATGGGTTAGCTTATGGTCCTTCAAGTTCATGAGCACCGTATAGCATTCCAGTTTAAAAAATAGGGGCATTACAAAATTGGTATCAGAGCCTAAGGTTCAATAGAGTCCTAGGAATTCTGAAAGCCGCATCTAGTAGTGTCTTGTACATGGGTGTGTTGTGCATCACATTTATGTACAGGAGGCTATAAGATATTTTAGGAACAGTTTTCCTTCTTTCAGTACTCATATCGTGCCAGTGAGTAAAATCTCAAGTTGCACTCTCAGTTTAATCCTTGTTCCTCTTTGGTTTGCAGAACATGTCTCTTAAGAAGAGAATAGGGAATCAGTCAGTCCCACAGCCCGCAGATCCTTTGAATTAGAATGTGTCACATGCAGAATTTTAGGAAACTTTTCAGGCGCTAGCCCAGGCTATGACCACTAGTGTTCAGGGCAACCGACAGACTGCAGCCCCACCCCAACAAGATAGGGATTCAGCTACAGCTAGAATAAAATTTTTTATGAGAATGAACCCTTCAGAATTCTTTGGGTTAGTAATAGGTGAGGACCCATAACTATATCTAGAAGAGGTAAAGAAGATCACTCAAATCATGCATGTGTCAGAGGAGGAGAGTATGGAATTAGCATCTTATAGGCTGAAATATATTGATCATAATTAGGTAGTGTTGTGGAAGAAGAGTAGAGGGGAAGATGCAACTCCTATGACTTGGCAGATATTTCAGGATGCCTCCTTAGATAAGTTTTTCCTATTAGAGATGAGAGAAGCTAAGGTAGAAGAGTTTATGAACCTGAGACAACGCTCCATGACAGTAAAGGAGTATTGTCTTAAGTTTAACCAGTTAGCTAAGTATGCTCCTGACTTGATAGCTAACCCCAGAGAAAGTATGAGTAAGTTTGTGACTGGTGTGTCTAGGTTAGTATTGAAAGAGTGTAGAATAACTATGCTTAATAGGGACATGGACATTGCTAGGTTAATGATGCATGCTCAACAGATAGAGGCAGATAAGTCTAAGGAGAGATAAAGATCTAATAAGAGATTCAGAATAGGTAGTTACATCTTTTTTCTGGCTGGGTCACAGGGTGGTAATCGTTCTCACCATAGTCAGAAAAATTCAGCCCCTATTCTATCTTCAGCTAGTGTCCCCACACCTAACTTTGGAGATTTTAGTCATGGTGGGGCACCAGGCTCCAAAGCCCAGAGTAGTGTTAGAAGTGAGCGTACTTATCCGCTTTGTGAAGAGTATGGCAAGAATTATCTAGGTGCATACAGAGTTAATAGTTAGGTATGTTTTGGGTGCGGTAAGCCAGGCCACAGAATGCGGGAGTGTAGAGTGTTAGCTTAGAAAGGTATACATTAGCGTGAGCAGGCCGTAAATCCTAGCACCAATAGTGGTCAACGTCAGAATCAACTCTATTCACTCCAGAATCACCATGATCTAGAAAGTTTCCCCAACCTAGATTCGGGTACGTTACAAGTTTTTCATGATCATTGTATGCATTGTTAGATATCTTGCACTCGTTTGAGCTTATGTTTCCATATGAGTTAGTTAGTAACATTAGCATGTCTAGTTCAGTTCATGCATCATGCATTAGTCTCAGCTCTCCAATGTTTAGTTATAATCTAGTTTGTAGATGCCCTGTGCATCACCCTAGTATCTCAGCAAAGTAAACATTCCTAGAGGGACATAGTGCCCCAAGGGGGAGATACCCCACCTTTTCTTGATGCTTTTATGTTCCCGCTATAAATTAGTTATCAAGTGCCATGGCATAATTAGTCAAGCTTTCAAGAGTCAGCTCAGTCAGATATTCAGGCATTAGATATACGTGTTTAGTAGAGAAAGTACTATTTATCAGTATCTTCACTCATACGTTTACATATCATGTCAGTCATGTAATTATGCATCAGATAAGCATGGATTCAGCCTTTCAGTTATGCATCAGATATGCATTCTCATTTTGAGAAAACTTACTTTATTAGAATCCTCAGTCTTATATTCATGAATCAGCTTCCCACGCATCAGATATGCATGTTCAGTATGTTGTGCTCAGATTTCAGTCATGTCAGTCATGAACCCTGTTTCAGTAGTGTATGTCTTGTACGTACTTCATCTTATCATCTCTCCCACCTCAGTTAATTTCTATTCGAGGACGAATATTTCCAATGTGGAGATATTGTAATACCCTGCATGTTTCTAAGCTAGGAGATGAACCATTTTTTCTACATATGAAATCTCCTATCCTGTGATTCATACTTGAGTACATGACTTACAATGAGTATACTAGCGATAATATAGCTTATGACGCATTAAGAATGTTCATATGAGTCACTTAAGGTAATACAAGCTAAGAGTTTTTAAATCCATCAAGTTTTAGTTTTCGATTTCGTAAAGGTAATATTTGAATGAGTATAACTCGATGCTAATGTGAAATTTCTACATATTTCTACCCACCAAATTATAGAGAATCGAATTATCTTTCCAACGATACCAATTTCATCAAAATCTGACACCCGAGCTAGGAGTTACTTTGCGAAGTAGAGTGCGTCGCCTAACCAATCGCACATGGCCACTGGAAAGCATATGCCATAGCATATACGGCGCCTATGTAAATATAGGTGATAGCATATGCGGCGCCTATGTATATATAGGCGATATCATATGCGGCACCTATGTAAATTTAGGCGATATCATATGCGGCGCCTATGTAAATATATGCGATATCATATACGACACATATCTTATGGTTTCAAGTGACTTAAACACTCCGTTTTGAGTTATTTTGAGGGTAATTAAGTCTTTTAACACTCCTTACATGTCCCTAAACTTAACCCTATGAAATATATAGCTCCTAATTAAATTCAACCCTATTAACATTTTAAGTTCATCATCCAAGAGCACTAAAAGAGAAAAACAACTAGGGTTGCATAATTAAGATTGAAGATCCAATTCCAAGGAAATTCCTCCATCAATCATCAAGAATCTTCCTTCTAAGGTATGCGTGAGTTGATTCATGAACTCCTTTCGTCCATGAAGCTCAAGAACCATATTCTAAATTATGTATTATGATGTTTATGTTGTTGGTGGTTGATGTTCATGTGGTTGGAGTTTGATGATACCTAAGATGGGAACTTTGTATGTTTTGTGTGAGGATATGGTGGTATTTAATGTATAAATATGTGAAGTTGGTGGTTGAATATTTGTAATCTTGATGAATCCACCTATGCCTAAGATGTGCATGTAAGGTGTTTGTGAAAATACCTAAGGGAATAGAAATCATGCTTTTATGACATAATAAGTCCTAAATAACTATTCCATGTTCTAAGTTTATGTTCAACGTGATCCCCATGCTATTGTCTTGAATTGAAGTTGTTGTATGAGATGCTTATGATATTGTTGTGATATGGAATGACCATGTTATTGAAGCCATGCAAGTATATACATGTTGTGTCCATTCCCGACCATGTAATAATTTGTTGAGAATCATTCTTATTATGAAATCCTTACTTATGATATTGTGAATTGTGGACTCTACTCTTATGATCAAGTCAGTCATGTGTGTCAGTTTCCTTCCATTGAGTCCTGGGGGTACTTGTAACCGAAAACTATAATTGTGTGCCTAGAGCTAGTGTCATGTTTCAAGACATCCTTAGTCAAGCTATGCTCTATAGATTTCAGTTAGTCACCTAACTCAAAAAAATCAGAAATCTTAGTAGCTCAGTAGTCCCAATAGTTTCAGTACTCTCAGTCAGACCTCAGATCTCAAGTAGCTTTTTCGTCAGTCAACAGAACTCAGTGAATTCAGGTTAGTTCATCTAAGAAAATATTATCAGCTCAGTTAATCAATTTATAAATCAGTCCAGCTCAGTTAGTCAGTTCAGCGCAGTTAATTTTTTTAGAGTCTTTTAGTTGGGAGTAGGGACTAGCACGGAGGGAGTGCAGGGATGTCGATTTTCCCATTATAAAGGCAGAGCTGTTATCAGCAATCCCTGTACTCCAGAACTGTGTAGCCAGCGCAGGACTGGAGTCACCCGTTAGATTAAGGCTATACTTGACTATTATATTGCCTTAGGCTTGATTTCCTATTGAGGGTCACCCGTCAGAGAGGCTTTACTATAGTAGAGGTCTCTACCCGTGGCACGGTATTGACACTCTTCCAATCAGGGCAAAGATTGGACCCCACCAGTACAGTATTGGGGCATGTCGGTTAGGTTACTACCTCCCACAGTCATAGTTACAGTTACAGTTTCAGTATCAGTCTTTAGAGTAGAAATCAGGAATCAGGACTGTCAGATACAGTCATCGATCTGAGTAAGGAACTTAGATAGTTCCATTGATTCCTGGAACATCCCGTCAGATAGGCTTGTTCCCATATTCAGATATTTATTATTATATCTAGAGGTCACCCGACAGACAAGCTTGATGTCAATATCAGATTCAGTCAAGTATTCTCATTATCAGTTTCAGAGATCACTCGTTAACTAGGACTTATCTCAGACTTAGATGTTCAGATATAGTTTGGAACTCAGATAGTTTTCCCCAGAATTAGGACTGTTAGATACAGTCATCCATGTTATCAGTCCTTCAGTATCTCAGTATCATGAAACTCATGTTGTCAAAGTTCAAACTCAAGTAGTTAGTATCTCAACAAGTTCAGTAGCAATTACGTATGTATATATGTATGTATGTATGTATGTATTCTCACGTTCATATTAGTCAAAATGTTCATGCATATAAACCCCATGCATTTAGCCTACCCCCACGTATACTTAGTACTTTAGTTATACTGACGCATTTGCACTATGGTGCTTTATGTTACACCATAGGTTCTGAGGTGCAGATTCCAGATCAGCAGTAGCAGTTCAGTAAGCAGTGAGTCCTCATCTTTCGAGGATATGATCATTACATTTATTATTCCAGTATTTCAGTTTATTTTTAGTTTAGGGAGTTAGTTGGAGACATGTTCCTTCAACTCCTTATTCAGATAGTTTAGAGGCTTTCAGACGATTATAGAGTTTTCAGATTTAGACTTTAGTATTTTCAATTTTTTTTCTGGTACTGTGATACCACCTTATTTCAGATATTTTATTATTTAAGATTGAACCTTATGCCCTCTTTGTTCATGTTTCCACATTTTATATGTATGTTATGCAGTTACAGGTACAGATATCAGTCCTGGGTTAACTTGTGGTCCTTTGAGGTCATGAGCATCATGTAGTGTTCCAGTTCAAAAAATTGGGGTATTACAGAAGATCACCCCCTTTACCTAACCAAACAAAACACACCACACCCCGATGTCGTCTGAATTTCAAACATATAACAAGATAACATATATTAGCCTAATAAAGTTTTAAATACATGTCCTTAACCGACCACCGATGACCAACTGACAACCGACACCACCCAATAGCCACAATAGTCCAAACAAAAGCTTCTAAACTATGATCCAAAATTGAATATCAACAAAGTGTTTGGACATGCCCTCGACAATAGCCAAAAACCAAATCCAAAATAATAGTCAAAATGTTAAGGAAACCATAATCATGAAATGGGGTCTTCCAAAGTATGGAAGCTCACTACGTCAATCTGACTCAACGGTTATTCCCAAATCACTTAGTCATTGAGAAGAAGGAGTAGAAGAATGACTAATTCCTGCATCGCGTGAGGGTACAACATGTGAAGATGGTTAGCAAGGTGAATACTAACATGAAACTCGGGGATAAGGATAACATAATGACATGATCAACAATTTAAAAATCATTCAAAATCCAACGCACATAATCAAATGCATATATATAAGTATATATATCACATCTCGGGATAGGACTAAGGAGTAACATGCTTTTCAAAACTTTATCAAGGATTGTGTAGCTCAACCGTCATATAATAGTACCCACAAGTTATATGGGCCCCAGATCTTACCCCTTGGTTGGTCCCCAGTTAGCCGCATAAATCAGAGAATAATCTCATATATATGCATATGGGGACTCGAACCCTCCAACATATACCAAGGTGACTTAAGAACCCGACCATATAATGATATACGAGAAACTTGAACCTTCCTAATCATGAAATAATAATAAGGGGTACTCGAACCTTCCTGGTCACTTTGACCCCTGCGTCGGCAAATGTGATTTCCAGTATCGGTCACTCGACCTCCATTTTCACGACTTAACTGCACAACTCTTATTAGAGCCCCATTAAAACAATCGTCACACACTCCTATTCAATGAAACATAATACACTTTTAGGCATACATTGTTGGTATCATCATACCAATTACACTTGCAAGGTAACACATCATGCCAAAATAATTTTGATTAACTTGGGGAGAATAACTCTCTTTGTTTATTAATACACGGAGAGGGGTCACTGACTCTTTTTTTTTTTATTAAATCATGCTATTGTATTTCAAATACCTCTTTGTATTATGCAATAGTTCAAGACTAGTTCAATTTATAAATTCCCACAGTTCTCATAATCAAAACCAATTTTGCATCATGGGGTTGGGGTCATAACCACTTCAAATGTCATAAGTTTGGGAAAATCACAATTCCCTAGTTCATTCACCATAAACATGAACCCATAAGTTTAAAATCATATTAAAAGCATGAAAATCATATATATAAACCATGAGAAACATGTGCAATTCAAAACATTCAAAAACCCTAACCTTTGATTTCAAAACCAAAACAATAATCGTATGAACAATATTTTAAATAACATGCTTTTGAAAAATTAACAATGAGGGAAGAGTAACATATCTGAAATAGTAAGATGTACAGAGAGAAACCACCCTTGAGAGCTCTAATTAATCAACCTCTTGAAATCCTAGCCTTAACTTGAATAGAGTGTTTGACAGAGAATTTGGGAGTATTTGAGACGTTACTTAAATTGTTTCTAAGAGTTATTGACACCCTAGAGAGGTTATAATACATAGATTATATTTGGTTAAGAGGGAAAATGTCCAGAATGCCTTCAACTTAAAAGCTAAAAAGTGTTGCCTTTGATTACGAGCCAACCCCTTGACTCGTAACCTCTCCTTAGGACTCATCTCCATGAGTCGTAACCAAGGAAATATCACCAAGGCACCCTACGCTATTATTTTTATGACTCAATGGCACCAATCTTAATAGGACCCCATGACTCGTAGGGTCCAGTCATAGTCAACACAAAACAAAATTTGAGACTTACACTAAACACCCCATAATTTCACCTAATGACTCATAACATATCCTTACGGCTCTTAGTGAGACACTCATACTCAGAGCAGAACCAAGCATCAAACTTAATAGTTTGGGTACGACTCATTCCAATAAGTCATCAAGTCACCCTACGACTCAAGAGGTCTAGTCGTAACCAGGTTCAGTGAGTGTCAATGTATTATTTGAAAGTCCTACCTACAGGGCATAGCTTATTATTTAAAAGTCTTTAATTTATAAAATATCTCATAAATCAAGACACAATGTGGTAGTGTCAACTCTTGTCCATGGGACATAACTTGCTTAAAAGTCTTTGGGCCAAGTCTTGCTTCTAAGGCAAGATTTATAGAGCATCTCATAAATCAAAACATAATATGGCAGTGCCAACTCCAACCCATTAGACATAACTTGTTGTTTGGAAGTCCTTGGGTTAAATCATGCTTCTAAGGCAAGAGTTAGAGAACATCTCATAAATCAAAACATAATGTGGTAATGTCAACTCTTGCCCATGGGCGTAACATGTTGGTTGAAAGTTGTTGGTTTAAATTTGCCTCTAAGAGAAGAGTTTTAGAGCATCTCATAAATTAATGCACAATGTTGTAGAGTCAACTCTTGCCCATGGGGCATAACTTGTTGTTTGATGGTCTTTGGGCTAAGTCTTTCCTCTAAGGCAAGAGTTATAGAGTATTTCATAAGTAAAAACAAAATGTGGTAGTGTTGACTCTTGGCCAATGTACATAACTTATTGTTTGAAAAGCTTTGGAATAAGTCATGCCTCTAAGGCAAGCGTTGTAGAACATCTCGTAAATGAAAACATAACATGGTAGTGTTATCTCTTTCCCATGGGATATAACTTGTTGTTTGAAAGTATTTGAGATAAGTCTTGCCCTAACACAAGAGTTATAGAACATCTCATAAATCAAAATATAATGTAGGAGTGTCAACTTTTGTTCGTGGAACATAACTTGTTGTTTTAAAGTCCTAAGTCTTGCCTCTAAGGCAAGATTTATAGAACATACCATAAATCAAGATAAAATGTGGTAATCTCAACTCTTGTCCATGGGGCGTAACTTGTTGTTTGGAAGGAATCGAAGAAAAGAAAAAGAAAAAAAAAGTTGCAAAAAAATAAAAAAATAAAAATCAAAGAAAAAGAATGAAAAAATAGAATTTGAGGGGACAACATGGAAAAAATAAAGATTGAGAAAAAAGAAAAAAAATTCAAAACAAACATAAAGGCTGGAAAAAATTTTAAAAAGGAAAAAATGAGAAAAAATAAAAATATCAGAAAAAGATTTAAAAATTAGAAGTTGAGGGGAGAAAACAAAAAAGTAAGGGTTGAGAATTTTTTTTTTAAAAAGAAACAATAAAAATCAAAGTAAAAAAAAAAGAGAAAAAAATAAAAATAAAAGTTGAGAGGAGAAAAGAAAAAAAAGTAAGAGTTAGAGAACAACTAAACAAGAAAAAGAAAAAAAAAAGAAGATAAAAAATGAAGTAAAACAAAAAAGTAAAAAAATAGAAGTTGAAAGACAAATAATTATGAAATTGTTTAGGAGTATTTAAGAAATAGGGAGACAAATAGGTAATTGTCCCATCTATAAAAAAGAAGATAGACTAATTTTGTAAGGGTTTTTTTATGGGACACAAAAAGAAACCCACCCATTATTAGGGTCATTTATGAACTTAACTCGGCATTGTCAAAGGTAACGAGTGTGGTTGGATCCATGGTGACAACCATATATGGGCCTATGTTCTTTGAACAAACTTGCTGTAATTGGGTTGTCTATGTATTGATCAGGGTTAGGTCCACTAAGATTTTAGGGCTAAAGTTGTAAAGCCGATTGGAAAACTTGCTATAGTGAGCAGCTCCAAGAGTATAGTTCACTACATAAAATCATAAAAAAGGAATTTAATAGGATACATATCAAGATATTAGGTGGGTGTTTGGATTGACTTATTTTTATGTGTTTTTGACTTTTAAACATTTTTTTCGTTTTAGTTGTGTTTGAGTAAATTAAAAAGTGATTTTAAGAACTTATTTTTAAGTTAAGAAGTGTCAAAATAAGCCAAAAGTCAAAAGTAGGATAGTACCAATTATGACTTTTGACTTTTAGTTTATAAGTTACCTTTTAAAAATCAATCCAAATACCCCTTAGGTATATGAGCTCGTGCCAATACGGGCCCAATATATGTTACTTGGTTTTTTAAATTTGTGTGATATACATAAAATTGAAAACGCAATCCAATTAATTATATATTTTTTTTCAATATTTTAAGTTATTGAATGTTGTTGATTTGTAATGCCTTTGACGTAATTTACACATAATATAAATGAAATTTGGTGAGTTAACTAAATTTTTTACATATTTTAAATAATTAATTATTAGAATTTAAAATACTTTTTACATAATTTGGCAAAAATAAAAATTATACTACTATCAAGACCCAAAATAAGATCATGACCGGCGCTTAAGTGATTAGAACTCCAAAGAAAGCCTCGTCAGTATTCAACAAAAAATCGGATAGAGTTTTTCCTATTTTTGGGCCAATCCAGAAAATTTACTGTCTCAAATCAACAACACAACCACCTAACATCACAACTAGCACACCAATAACATCAACACAATTCACCAAAATCATCAACAATCCATTCACCATAAAATTACAATACAAAATCTATCTCCAAACTATGAGAAGAAGTCAGTAACATCACAAGTTCATAATAACAAAAGAATACTCAAACTCTAAGGACATGACTATGGAGCAACTCTAAGAGTTTTCAAGGAAAAGAACATAACAAATAAATAAACTGTTGCCCAGGCAAACAAGTATGGGACTCACCATAAATATGCCAACTCGAATCCTATAGCCAAAGAAATCCTCACCAATGTCACCCGTATTCTCTATAAAAATAATAGCGAGGAGTGCGACACTAGCTCAATGAGTAATAACACTTAATCATAATTGTTTTAATGGGGATAAGTCATATAATAGGCTAGTATGAAGATCATTAAAATATACTAAAAGGATGCTCTTTCCGAAAGTGATAACCATTATATAAGAAAACAACTTAACAATTCCATAAAACGAACAATACTATCATATCAAGTTTTATCCTTTGGGAGATTTACAAGAATAAATAATGTAATCAGTGTGGAATTCTAATTCGAGAATAGTCAATTAGAGTGGACCCTTTGTAAAGGAGTCAAATATCATATCAATCGGTAGCTACTTGAGGAAAATCAGTAACAGTATGTAAGTTCTACCTTTCCACTAGCGAGAGTTGTAACAGTAATCAATAGATACAAGGTGCATCAGGTCTAACGAACCTGCTGTTAGCTATGAAATACAAATCAAGGTCTACTCCCATTTATACTTTCTTTTTAAATAGTATATACTCATACAAAAGCATTTTCAAAATAGTAAATAGCATTTAAGTTCATATCAAATCATATTACATGTAAACTTGAATAAAACACATGTCAAGATACTTATGTCTCAAGTAAATAAAATAACATTCACAATAGCAATATCATATCTCAAATAACCATCTCAATATCATATCAAGTAAAAGATTCCTCCACGTGTAATTTCAAAGCATTCAGTAACTCTTGTTCCATCAAAATCACATATAAAATATGCAAGTTAAGATACACAAATTATGGTATGGTTAGTACTCACAGTGTACTTGTCGGAATATCAACTTGTCACCTAGAACAATTGGTATGACTTCTTTCGATCGAATCTATAATCACATCATATCAATTTTGTGTTAATTTCTTCATTAGTCTAAAATGTATCTACTTTAACTATCAAACTATAGGAATTTTTATGATTTACCCATTATAAAGAATCTCCAAATTCCTATCAATTTAAGTGGTAGTAGATGAAATTCTTCAACCCTAACCATGAGTTTTCTTAATTCAAGCAGTACCTCCGCTATCCAATATGAGTATTGTCTTACCAAATAAATTCAATTGAATTTTCACTACTCTCAAGCCACACCACACTTATAAACTCAAATTCATTTAATTTCGTATTGCTAAATTACAACTTACTTGTATCGAGAAATAATTTTTTCAATACCTATGTAAATTATTCAGATAATAATCATGGTAAGGCTAGAGAAAGATTTACCCTAATCCTAAAAGGAATCTCTGGTCAAACTCTTTTTTTTCTTGCTCTTTGGTTTGCTGAAAGTGAAAACCTTCCTTAAAACCCTTTAAATTTTTCTCAATGGTACATGTTGCTGACTGATTATTTTCTGCAACAGCGAATAGGCATAAAGCCCTTAAATCCTTTTATTACTTTTTTCCTTTTTCTTTGGTTGATTAAGTGGCAGACCAAATTATATAATGGGCTTAGGTCCACTAGCTTCTTTTTTTTTCTAACTTGATTACCTTATAATAATTTTGGGGTATTACATTCTCTCCATCTTAAAAAATTTGGTCCACAAATTTTAAAACAAATGCATACCTTCAGACTGAAACAAGTGAGGGTACTTGACTCGCATGTCATTTTTCTACTCCCATGTAGCTTTATGGTTCTTCCATCCAACTTTCATGGTTTGATCATAACTTTCATACTTGACTATCAATAATCGCCACTGTTTCTTCTTCATACGTTAAATTCTTATCAAGTTACATAGTTGGTGCTTTAAGCACACAAGAAGAATTTACTATATACTTCCTTAGCATAGAGACATGTAACACTAGATGGATGAAGAACATCTCAAGAGGGAGTGACAAATGATATGTCACACCTCTAACTCGATCAAGAATCTCATAGGCTCAATTTGACCCTTTTCTCGAATCGCATCGCACCCTTCATAGGGGAGACTTGTTGGAACACCTTATCCCCAATAGAGAATACTAGAACTCTCTTTCTCTTATCTTTATAAAACTTCTTTATACTTTAAGGTGTGAGCAACCTCTATATAATTAGTTGGACCTTATTGATATCTTCATTACCATGTCTGGTCCTAACACCTTAGCCTCTCCAACTTGGAACCATCTGATAGGAGAATAATATTGCCTACTATACAAGGCTTCATATGAAGCCATCTGAATGCTAGACTGAAAAATAATTTTGTAAGTGAATTCAGCTAAGGGTAAGTATCCCAACTAACTCCATAATCAAGAATTCAAGCTCTCAATATTTCCTCCAAAAATGTATAATACGATTTGATTGTCTGTCTGTCTGTGGATGAAATGTAGTACTAAGATCTACTTGGGTACCCAATGCTTCTTAGAAATATCTCCAAAAATGTGAAGTAAAGTATGAGCCTCTGTCAGAAATGATGGACAATGGAACTCTATGAAGTCCGACAATTTCACCCATACAAAACTGAGCATATTTCACTCCACTATATATAGTCTTTTCTGGCAAGAAGTGTGCTAATTTATAAATCGGTCTACAATTACCCATATAAAGTCTTAACCTCTAATAGTTCGTGGTAGCCCAATTACAAAATACATAGTGACTCTTTCCCATTCCCGATCTCTTGTAGTAATCCTTCTGGTTGTTAATGCTCTGTTTTAACCTGTTGACAAGTCAAACAACTAGACACAAATTTAGAAATATCTTTCTTCATACCTTCCCACTAGTACAATTACTTCAAGTCATGATATATCTTAGTAGAGCCAGGGTGTATAGTATATTTGGAGTTGTGAGCTTTCTAATGAATGGCTTATCTTAACCCATCACCATCTGGTATATATAATTAGTTACCCAATCAGAGAATACCATCACATTCAACATTCATCATCTTATTTTGACCAGTAAGGACCTCATATTGGTATTAGCACAATTGCACATCCTTATTTTGAGTGGACTTTATGCATTCTACCAAAGAAGATTTAGCTTAAACATAAGCAAACAATACCTCAGACTTTTCAACATAAAATTTGACACCTTTACCTTCAAGTTTTTGCACATATTTTCCCAATTATCTATTTCCAAGAGTTATATATACCAAACTGCCCATAGATTTCCTGCTCAAAGCACAGCTACAACACTAGCTTTTCTAGAATGATACAAGATAGCACAATCATAATTAATAAGCAGTTCCATCCATTGATGTTGTCAAATATTTAGATCTCTCTTCTAAAAGATGTATTTTAAACTCTGATTATCGGTATAAATCTCACAAGTTTCAATTATAAGTAATGTCTCTAAATCTTTAGAGCAAATACTACTGCGACCATCTCTAAATTATATATAGGATAGTTCATCTCGTGTTTTCTCAACTATCTTAAACTTAAGCTATAACATGATTATTTTGCATGATAAAACATCCCAGACCAACCCTCGAAGAATCACAAAATACCTTGTATCCTCCAGAACCTAATGGTAAGGCTAATACTGGTGCGATGGTCAAACATGTTTTGAGTTTCTGAAAGCACTCACATTCTTCATCCATTGGAATTTCATATTTTTATGTGTCAACTTGGTCAATGAAGTTGTTATTTTGGAGAAATCCTGCACAAAATGCCTACAGTAATTTACCTAACCCACAAAGCTGCAAATCTCTATAGGCGAGGTGGGTCTAGCCATTTTTGGTCTGCTTCTATTTTTAGAATCCACCGTGATTCCATATTTTGAGACAACATACCCAAAAAATGATACCGAGTCAAGACAAAATTCGCACTTTGAGAACTTAGCATAGAGCTTATGTTTCTGCAATGTCTGTAATACAGTTATCAGATGATTCTCATGTTCTTTTTGGCTATAAAATTTTATCAGAATATCATTGATAAGTACTAGCTTAAATTTGTCCAAAAAAGGCCAGAACATCTTATTTATCAAGTTCAGAAATGCAGCTAGAGCATTATTTAACCTGAAAGACATCACAAGGAACTCATACTACCTATATAGAGTTCTAGATGCGGTCTTAGGAATATCTTCCTCTCAGATTCTAAGCTGATCATAACCAGACCGAAGATCAATCTTCGAAAAATAGACAACCCCTTGTAACTGATCAAACAAGTCTTCTATAAAAGGCAACATATGCTTATTACATAATGTTACCTCATTTTGCTGCCTGTATTCAATACATATTCTAAAGACTCATCTTTCTTATTTACAAACAAAACTAATGCACCATATAGTGAGATACTCGGTCTGATGAAACTTTTATATAGCAAGTTGTAACACCCCAGTTTCTTTATCCCTACAAATTTTTAGGGTTTAGGCTCACTGCCCAGGGTACGACTTTAGCAATGAGTCATAAAGACTCTACACAAGTCATATAGTGTCATCCCTGGCCAAACCAGTATAGGTTCCCTAAGTTTATGTCCTAATAATGATTGGTACCTAACGAGTTGTAATGACTCATTATGAGTAGCAGTGTGTAAGTCATAGGTAGTCTAGAGTGACGACAATAGGACTTTACGAATCCTAGGGTCTGGTCACGAGTCATAGGTTGTGCCTCATGATCAAACTCGTAAGGGTACCTTGAGTCACTGCCCAGACTACGAGTCCAAGAAACGACTCATACTCAGTCGTGATGTGGCTCATAACAACTAGGCGGGTTTTCTTGTATCTTAATTAAGGGCAGCTTGGTCATTCCCTTATTTCCCAATTAAAACCCATGACCTAAAATAATATAAAGGAACCCATATCACATCATTACCCCATCATAAGCTACTTTTTACTCTCTCAAATTCCTTAAGTCAAGAACAATAAGGGTTTCTCAAGGTTGATCATCTAGGGCTCTAAGATTGGTTTCTTCTCCATAACTCTTATATCTCAGACATGTACCTCTTCCCTAAAACTTGTTTTGTTAAAACATATGTGTTTAAATTTTTATTCATATTATTAATTGATGCTTTGGGAAATTGGGTTGAGGGTCCTTGAATATTATTGATGGAATTTCTTTTCCCGTGACTTTTATGAGTTATTCAAGATTTGAATTGATAGTTTTGAAACTAATTAGATGCCTGGGTTTGGAATTGGAATGAGGGTCATGGATTCCCACGAATAAATGGATTTAGAATTGAAATTGGTGATAACCTCAACCTACATTATGAAATTGGCTCTGAAACATGAGTATATGTATATTGAAACTACTTTTTGAACTATTACATGATATAGAAGGTTAATGAAACATAATTGTTTTAAGTTCAACCTTAGGGATTATGGATTTCCCTAAGCTAATGAATAATTGAACCCAGGGGATCATGGATTTACCTATGTGGATGAATGATGGGAGCTTGTAGGGTTGTGAATTCCCTCAAGTGATGATAATTGAAATGGCATGATGATATTAGCTTGCAAACGTATTGGTATGTCGATACCAATGGTATGTGCCTTAATGGATGATCAAGGTTCAATGAATAAAATGTGTAAACGTTTTAATTGGGTTTAAATTAGGGTTGTGTAGTTGACCCATGCAAGTAGAGGTTCTGAGACACTGATAGCGAAAACCCACATTTGTCAGGGTGAGGGTTGGTCTTGATGACCATGTGCTTGTGTCACACTTTATATATTTGTATCATTGTCACGATCTAAGATTACCTGCTAGTTATAACATGGTGATTAAAACCACAAGTGATCCCAAGCTAACCCATGAACTGGCATAATACTTGAGTATATAAATTAAAATGATTATATAAGTTAAATTTACTGAGCGAAAATATGATCATAAGGAAACCTGAATAAGTATAATGCTGATAAAGTTAATATCATGATAAAACTGAAGAAAGAAACATGAATTATATGTATGACTCTGACTGACTATCTATGAAGCCTCTATTATACTGACTATAGATAGCTGGGACATGCCCCTAACTACCACTAATCAATACATATTAATAATAATACTATAGTATATGAAATACGACTAGCTAGAGTCACCAATATAAGAGAGCTCATCACCTGCTGGAAGGATTTGCAAACTGCCTATTATGAAATGTGTGCTACAACTGGTACCTACATTATGAGATAATGTAGCACATAGACATATATGTGGACCAGTACTTTGGAATGTACTGAGTAAGCGGGGGTGAATGCAATAAGTAAAACTGATTTTATATGAAATCTTAAAACATGCATGCTAAGTACAAGTATAATCACTAAGAGACTGACATAAACTTAAAGCTGAAGTGTCTTAAGATATAAGTAATAAAAAAAGCCTGATAAGTTGGTGAATCACTACACTTAGTTTCTTAAATCTTTACTTTTGTAGAATAAGTAGAACTGAAGCTGGGAAGCAGTAAACATGAATAGTTTATGTAAATTTCATGTAAATCTAAATATCTATAAAGCTGAGTTGAGGATCAAGTATAGATACTGAGCATAAAAACATGAATATGTAAAACTGAGAATGCAAGACCAAGTATAGCATGTGCTGATATGATCTGAATAATATGAATACCTAATATCTGAATAACTAAAAATCTAATTACTTGGTTAAGAAAACCTGAACTAACACACTCTGAATACTACACTGAGATCATGGGAGCTAGTTACAACCGACATGCCCCAATCTGAGCTATTAGGGTCAAACCTGTTACCTTAGTTGGAAGGGTGCTGGTACTTTGCCAAGGGTACTAACACTGGCTGACGATATGGATACATAAGGTTGATGTCTCGAAGGACAAGGGTGTCATTCATAACTGATGCGGAACCCCTCAAAGTCTAGGTGGGGCCGTAGGTATGGAACCTAAGGACTTCTACTAGCGCCACATGCCTAACTGTCAGGGAGACACTATCCCTACCTAAGTGTTACTCCCAACTGAATGATAATAAAGTACTAATTGGTGCATACACTGAAACTGATAAGCTCTGGTCATGGTATTATGAAAATAATAGTGCATACGGATTATAAGGTAATTATAAGCATATAAACTGATAATGCTCAACATGATAATGGTCTTCTGAATATGATATTAAAACTGTGGTCTGACTGACTTGTTACTTGAAAAATATATATCATGTAAAACATATAGGTATCGGGTGTTCATTACTCACCATCACTGAATGACCATAAAATACAATAACAAAGCGTAAAAACTATAGTATAAGATCATGGTTCAAAGACCCAAAACATAGACATTTCATCAAACATGTGAGAATCATGAACTCAAATGTAGGAATGTGTTAAACATGATATATTAACATTATTACATGGATAAATTCATAAATTGGGGATTTAACATGAAATTCACTTGAATATGACATGGGAAAATAACGAGCAAATTCTAACTTTTCATGGAATCTTACGTGGACACTTCAGTATATAAGCATGATACATGAATTT
This sequence comes from Capsicum annuum, assembly GCF_002878395.1. Lineage (NCBI taxonomy): Eukaryota > Viridiplantae > Streptophyta > Magnoliopsida > Solanales > Solanaceae > Capsicum > Capsicum annuum. The sequence goes on along the minus strand of NC_061114.1, from coordinate 132,961,687 downwards.
AGGTATGAAAGTATACTAAAATTAAGGGACTAACACTTTATAATCAAAGTAATGGAATTCAAGATAATACATCAAACTTGTAGTTGGAGACATGAATAGATACAAATCTTATGCTCTTAAGTCCCTTAATCACATGATAATGCTGTATTTTCACACATAAAGATTTGGGGATGAATTCTATCTTAAAATAAGTAAATTTAACTTGAAAAGTCATGAATTTGGACACAATGTTGAAAGGTTAACCTTGTTTAAACTCCACATACCTTAATTGATGAATTCGTGAAGAAATCTTTGAAATTGAAGCTTTAATCCTTATGTTCTTAGAGGAAAATATTGGATTATTGTTCTTGGGAAAATAGAGGGTTTTTACGAGAGTTTTTTTGAATAATGTGGGAAAATAATGTCCTTTTGGGTTCTTTAATTCATGCCTTGGACGTTTAGGGCTGAGGGGAAGGACCAAAGTGCCCCTTGACCCATAAATAGTTGAAACAAAGAGGGAATAAGCTATGCATCACATCCCTTAATGTGTTGAAATAGAAATTCTTTGTGCCCCTAATCTTATTGAGAGAGCGACGCACTGCAGCCAAATCGTAAACCCTTACTACCTCATACAAAAAGGCCATAACTTTTGGCTCGGGTATCTGATTAAGGCAAAATTGGTATAGTTGGAATGAAAATTTAGTTATCTATCATTTTATAGGTCTTGATATGAAAAATTACATGTATATAAAAATTTATACATGTTTAAAGTTGACCCTTATGGAATCAAACACCAAAATTCGGCGCTTACCCTGCTAACTATTCTCGGACGTTGTATCCCTATGCGATGTAGGGTATGGAAATATTTCTATTTCCTTGCATAGTGATAGGTAATTTTGGTTCGTTCTCTATTATGTCTTAAAGGTTTGATCTTTCATTCTTTGAGAGGCCTAACATTTTAAGGCATTATTTCATTTATGTCTAGACTACGTTTTAGGTTCCTTTTTTACTATGGTCGGGGGCATGTCACAAGTTAGATTGATGTTTGGTTTTGTTATAGGATTTTGTGGACAACAAAGTGTGGGTGGATTATGTTATAGATTCTTAGATCTCTCTTGTTATTGATTTCTCCATCTCATTATATGTTCAAAACTTTTTTCTATCTTATTTTATGTTTGAAACTCAACTCGACTTGTTATATGTTTGAAACTCAGCTTGACTTGTTATATGTTTGGAACTCATCTACTGCTAGTTGTATTATGTTTTGGTTGGATAGGAAAATTGAGGTGGTGTCTAGTTCTTGATGGACTTGAGATACCTGTTACAACTAGGCCCTGGTTCAGATCATGTCAAGCTTGGTGTCAGAGCCTAGGTTCATGGTTATTGAGTGTCCACAAAGATATGTTAAGTAGAGTCTCTTTTATAGGTGTGTAGAGAGCCACACTTACAAGGGAGAGTCTATGAGGCATTTAGGAATGTTTCCTTTTCTTATGATTTATTTTTTAGTCTACGAAGTCTAAGGTCTTGAAATCTCCTCTAATTTCATTTGTTTGTATTTCAGATCATGCCTTACCAAATATCTGATGCACATGGAAACTTCTCTATCTCACCTAAGGATAATGTGGATGGAACTTGTTATACTTATAGAGTACAGAATCGATCTAGGGTCCCTGCTCCTGATTGCCCACATAGAGTTCCACCAATCTCTACCAGTCCTCCTTAGGATAATGATTTTCATGCCTTACCGCCTCAAAGAGACATTTATAATGTTGAATATCATTGATTTATTCATCTGCTGACTCCATTGGTGACTTCTTAGTGTCATCATCCTGATCGAGTTAGTTTTGTTTCTTCATCTTTTGAGGTTACTAGAGTTAGCTAGTTTATAAGGTTGAATCTCTTTACCTTTACTGGATCTAAGGCTGAGGAGGATCCTCAAAGGTTTGTTGAAGAAATAAAGAAGATATTCTGGTTGATGCATGCTACTGATATGGAGGGTGTAGAGTTTACCTCATATCAATTAAAAGATTCTCCATATCAGTGGTATGAGAAATAGAAGCAGTGGTGATGATACTATACAGGCTATGTAGGAGGAATTTTTTGGTGCTTTCCTTAATCATTTATTTCCTCAGGAGTTGAGAAAGGCTAAAGCTAAAAATTTTGTGAACTTGTAGTAGGGAAAGATAACTATAATAAAGTATACTTTGAAATTCCACCAGCTGTCTCGCTATGGCCCAAAGATTATATCTAGTATGAGGGCAAGAATGTGAAAGTTTTCTTTGAGTTTATCTCGGGGCTTGGAACTAGAGTGTAAGGTGGCGATATTTAATAATGACATGGATATCTCTAGGCTTGTGTTATATATACAACAGGTTAAAGATAAAAAGAAGAAATAGATAGAGATGGCAAAGAAGTAGAATAAAAAGTTTAGGTATTTAGAATAAGAAGGAGTTCAACAAGCTAGTGGTAGAGATGGTAGATAGTGGGGCAAGAAGAGGACTATGGAAATTCTAATTCCTTCTCGGCGGCTAGTGCTCCTTATCCTAATCTATCTGTCGATTGTCACTTTCAGGTTTATAGCGGATTTAAGACCCAGGGTGCCCATACTAAGGCTAGTGGGGCTCATTCAGCTCCATTATACCCTCCTTGTAGATTCTATGTACATATGAATCATGGTCAGTGTGATGAAGAAAGGAATAGGTCCTATTATTTTGGTCAGTTGGGCATTTGAAGTGATACTATTCAGCTAATACTTTTTCTGGAGCTAATAAGGTTTTGGTTACTACCTTATCAGCTCCTGCACCAAAGTACACTACTTTTGGTACCGACACTGGTTGAAATCATCTTTATGCTCTTACCACCCATGAGGAATTTGAGGTATCTCCTGATGTCATCACTGGTATGTTGAACTTTTCTATCATGATGTATATTATCTGCTTGATCCAGGTTCTACCCTTTATTATGTGACCCTTATGTGGTTGTTTATTTTGGTTTCAGTTCTGAGTATATTTTTGATCTCTTTCATTTGTCTATCCCGACGGACGATTCCATTTTGGCTAGAAAGGTCTATATGAGTTTTGTGGTGTCTATTTGCGGTAGATACACATTGGTAGATCTAATAGAGTTAGATATGTTAGATTTTAATATGATCTTGGGGATGGATTATCTTCGTTCATTCTACGCTTTTATAAATTGTCAGACTCATATGGTCGGTTTCCAATCCATAACAAACCGGTAATGGATTGAGAGGGAAGTTCCTTAGTTCTAAAAGGAGGTTCATTTCTTATCTTAGAGCTTCGAAGTTGATTTCCAAGGGGTGTCTTTATTATTTGGTTTGGGTTAATGATTTTAGTTCTGAGGTTCCCTCTTTACAATCTGTCCCTATTGTTATTGAACTTCCTAAAATATTTCTCGATGATCTTTTTGGTATTCCTCCTAATAGGGAAATAGACTTTTGGATAGATCTTCTACTGGATACCCATTCTATCTCTATCCCTCTATATATAATGACTCCAGCTGAGTTGAAAGAACTTAAGGAGCAATTAAAAGATCTATTGGATAAGGGTTTCATCCATCCTAATGTGTCCTTGTGGGGTGCTCCTATTTGTTTGTACGTAATAAAGAGGGGTCTCTTTGGATTTGTATAGACAATCGATAATTGAATAAGGTAACGATAAAGAACAAGTACCCTTCTTCTAGGATCGATGATATTTTTTACCAGCTTTAGGGTGATAAGTGCTTTTCTAAGATTAATCTATGGTTGGGTTATCATCAGTTGAAGATTAGGGATGTGGATATCCCTAAGACTGCTTTTCATACTCGATATGATCACTATGAGTTTTTGGTGATGTCATTCAGGTTGACTAATGCTCTGGCTGCATTTATGGATCTCATGAACTGGGTATTTAGGCAATTTTTGGATTGGTTTTTCATCGTGTTTATTGATGATATTGGTGTATAAGTTATCTAAGTTGTCTAAAAAAAGTAAAGTTTATGTGGTTCGATGCTTTTGAGGGTAGTTTTGAGAATTTGGAGGATAAGTTGACTTTTACACCAGTTTTGACTGTTCCCAAGGGTACTAATGATTTTGTTGTTTACTGTGATATGTCCCATGTATAACTGGGTTATATGTTGATGTAGCATGATAAGGTTGTGGATTATGCTTCTGAGAAGATAAAGATCTAAGAAAGGAATTATCTGATGCATGATTTGGAGTTGGTAGCTGTTGTGTTTGCTTTGAAGATTTTATGCTATTATCTGTATGGGGTCTATGTACACATCTATTCATATCATAGAACCTTATTGTATGTGTTCACTCAGAAAGAGTTAAATCTTAGATAAAGAAGATGGGTTGAGTTACTTGAGGATTATAATATGAGTCTACACTACCATCTAGGAAAGGCTAATATGATTGTTAATTCTCTGAGCAGGTTGTCCATTGGTAGGTTGTCTCATATGGATGAGCAGAAGTGAGGATTGGTGAAGGATATTCACTAATTGGCTAATCTTGGAGTTTATCTTTTGGATTCTAAGGATGGAGGTGTGATTGTACAAGAAGTGAAGGAGAAGAGGGTTTTGGAACCTATATTGATACATATTAAGGATGATGTAGGTCAGCAAAAGGTTATGGGTTTTAAGATTGGTGGTACAGGTATCTCTAGGTACCAAGGTAGATTATGTGTTCCTGATATTGATGGGATGCAGGAAAGGATCTTGTTAGAGGCTCATAAATCATGGTATATAGTTCATCCTAGTTCGATAAAGATGTGCCATAAGTTGAAGGAGATCTATTAGTGGAACAACATAAAGAGAGATGTGACCAATTTTATGGCTAAGTATATGGTGTGTCATCAATGAAAGTTGAGCACTTGAGGCATGGTGGTATATCTCAAGTGATAGAGTTGCCTATGTGGAAGTGGGAGGTGATCAATATGGATTCTTTTACTGGTCTACCGCGGTCTCAAATTTAGTATGATTTGATTTGGGTCATCATGGATAGAATGACTAAGTCTGCTCACTATTTTCCTGTGAGGACTACTTACTCTGGATAGGATTAATCTAAGTTATTTATTTAGGAGATTGTCAAATTTCATGGTGCTCAAGTTTCCATTATTTCGGATTGAGGTACGTAGTTCTCTTCTGACTTTTGGCATTTATTTCAAAAAGGTTTAGGGACTAAGTGAACCTTAGCACTGCTTTCCACTATCAGATGGATGGACAAACAGAGAGGCCATTCAGACTTTGAAAAATATGTTCTGGGCATGTATGATTTATTTTGGAGGTAGTTGGGTGAATCATTTGCCTTTCATTGAATTTTCATATAATAATTGTTATCACTCTAGTATTGGTATGACTCCTTTTGAAGATCTTTATGGTAGGAAGTGTAGATCTCTTATTGGGTGGTTTAAGGCTAGTGAGACATGATTATTTGGTCTGGACTTGGTTCACCAAGCCATAGATAAGGTGAAGGTGATCAGGGATAGACTTAAGACTGCTCAGAGTTGCCAAAATTTCTACGTGGATGTGAGGCAAAGAGAGTTGGAGTTAGAGGTTAGGGATTGGGTATTTTTGAAGGTGTCTCACATGAAGGGATTGATGAGGTTTGGGAAGAAGGGAAATCTCAAGTTCCCAATATATGGGCTCATTTTTTATTTTAAGGAGAGTCAGTAATATTGCTTACGATTTTGAATTCCCTTTGAATTTTGGTTTCCATTCATCTAGTTTTCTATGTTTCAATGTTGAAGAAGTGTATGGGCGATCCTTCTTTGATTGTGCTTGTTGAAAGTGTTGGTATTTTGAATTTCTTTTCTTATAAGGAAGTCCCGATGGAGATTTTAGATAGACAAGTCTGTTGTTTGAGGACTAAGGATATGGTTTCAGTGAAGGTTATATCGAGGAGCCAAAAGGTTGAAGAAGATACTTGGGAAGCTAAAGAGGACATAAAGTCCAAGTATTTTTCTTATTCCCCACACTGGATAATCATGCTTAAGGTATGCATTTTCTTATAATCTTTGTTTTTTGACCTTATTAATTGAATTGTGGTTGCGTTTCTATTTTATAATCTTGTTAATCGATGCCTCGACTCATTATTCGAGGATGAATGATCCCGAGGGGAGAATGTAACACCCCAAGTTTTTGATTCCTAAAATTTTCTGGGTTTTGGGTTCACTACCCAAGGTATGACGTTGGTAATGAGTTGTATAGAGTCATACATAGCCAAACAAGTATAGGTTCCTTAAGTTTCTATTTAGATCATTATTGGTACCTAACGAGTCATAATGACTTATTACGAGTCGTGGTGTGCAAGTCGTAGGCAATCCAATGTAAGCGCCGAAAGCTATGGTTAGTAATAATGATAGGACTTTACGAGTAGCAGGGTCTAGTCACAAGTCGTAGGGTGTACCTCATGACCAAATAAGTAAGGGTTTCCTGAGTCATTTCCCAGACTATAATTCTAGGCAACGACTCATACCCAATCGTCACGAGTAGTGACGTGACTCGTAATGACTGAGCGACTTTTCCTACATTTTTATTTAGGATACTTTGGTTATTTCCCTCATTCCGCAATTAAAACCCATACCCTAAATACTCTAAGGGACCCCATAACACTTCATTGCCCCATCATAAACTACCCTTTACTATCACAAATTCCCCAAGTCAATAACAACTAAGGTTTCTCAAGGTTGATCGTCTAGGGCTCTAAGATTGTTTTCTTCTTCGTAACTCTTGATATCTCAGGCATATACCTCTTCCTTAAAACTTGTTTTGTTAGAAAACATGTGTATAGATTATTATTCATATGATTATTTAATGGTTTTGGAAATTGGGTTAAGGGTCCTTGAATGTTATTGATGGAATTGCTTTTCCCATGACTTTTGTGAATTATTCATGATTTGAATTGATAGTTTTGAAACTAATTGGATTCATGGGTATAGAAGTTGGAATGGGGGTCGTGGATTCCCTCGAATAAATGGATTTGGAATTAAAATTGATAATAACCTTAACCTACCTTATGAAATTGGCTTTAAAACATGAGTATATGCATATTGAAACTACTTTTGGAACTATTGTATTATATAAAAGGTTAATGAAACATAATGGCTTTAAATTGATCCTTGGGGGTCGTGTATTCCCTAAGCTAATGAATAATTGAACCTAGGGAATCTTGAATTCCTCATGTGGATGAATGATTAGAGCTTGTGGGGTTGTGGATTTCCCCAAGTAATGATAATTGAAACGACATGATGATATTAACTTGCAAGCGTATTGGTTAAACGATACCAACGGTATGTGCCTTAATGGATGATCATGGTTCAATGAATGGGAATGTGTAAATATTTTAATTGGGCTTAAAGGGAAGTTGTGTAGATTAACCGTGAAAGTGGTGGTCCCGATGGACTGATATCGAAAACCCATATTTGTTGGCGTGAGGGTTAGTCTTGATGACCATATACTTATGTCATACTTTATATATTCGTATCATGGATTGGCGAAGGTTCGTGGATTCTCTGACCTTCTTTGATACCCCTGTTCATGTGGTTAATACACATTGGAACCCTTTCAGTTGGGTGAGACCTAGACCCATATAGTCTGTGGGTATAGATAACGATTTGAGCTACGCAGTCCAGGTTAATGCTTTAACTCTCATACTAAACCTTGTTCCCTATACTGACATATTGTGTATTTATATATATATATATATATATATATATATGATTTTGTGGATTAGGTTTGAGTGTTTTTGGACTAATTTTATCATGACATTACTTTATCCCTTTCCTAAGTAACATGCTAGAGCTTACCTCATTAACCATCCTCGAATTTTGTATCCCCATGCGATACAAGTTCTGGAGATATTTCTATTCTCTTGCATAGTGATAGATGATTCTGATTCATTCGGTGTTCTGTCTTGAAGTGGTGAGCTTTCATTCTCTAAAAGGCCGATCATTCTAAAACATTGTATTATTTATGTCTAGACTACCCTTTTTGGGTTCCCTTTTTGGCTATGGTTAGGGCCATGTCCTGACTAAGGTTGATGTTTCGTTTTCTTAGAGGATTTTGTGGACATTAATGTGTGGTAGGATTGTGTTGTGGATTCTTAGATCCCTCTCGTTATTGGTTTCTCTATATTGTTATATGTTCGTAACTCAACTCGATGTTGTTATATGTTCTAATCTCAGATCCATGTTTTTATATATTTAGAACCCATCCGCTAGTAATTGTATTGTGTTCTGGTAAGAAAGAAAAATGGAGGTGGTCTCTGGTCTTTGGCAGATTTGAGATATCAGTCATGACTAGGCCTTGGTTCGGGTCCTGACATAAGTTCTGTAACTGTTGTTTTAGCTCCTTTAACTCTATTGGTGTCATACAATATGGGGTTCTAGATATTGGCATAGGGTCAGGTGCCAAATCAATACCGATGTCTATCTCTCATACTGAAGAAAATCCAAGCAACTCCACAGGAAATACATCAAAAAATACCTCCGCAGTTGGTAGCTTCTCCAAACTAAGTATTCCCTCTTACATCACTTATCATAGCTAAAACACCTAGGCAACCTTTCTTCAATATTCGTTGGGCCTTCATAAAAGATATAACTTTACCAACCTCTGAAACTCGACCCCCTTTTAAAATAAAACTAGGCTTATTGTGTATCTTTAATTGAACTATCTTTACATGACAATCTATAGTAGCATAGCAGGGAGATAATCAATCCATGCCCATCAATACATAAAAGTTAATCATATCAAGTACAATCAAGTCAGCAAGAGTATCCATACCTTTTACTATAATCTGTAATTCATGATTCACATAATCAACTAACAAAGAATCTGCTACAAGAGTAGTAATAAGAAAAATATTATTTTACATCTCTAGTTGTCTATTAAACCTCACAGTAAAGTACGAGGACATATAAGAGTGGGTAGAACCTAGATCAATCAAAGCTTATGCATCAAATGAACAGACAAAAAGAATACCTATAACCACTGCATTTGAGGCCTAAACCTCCCATATGGTATGTGGATAAACTCTTGACTGCTATCTACTCATATTTCCTTGTGCTTGATTTCTAGCAATTTGACCTCTATTACCTCGACCTCCATTTCCAGTACTTGTAGTATTATGAGTAGCCTGAATAGGTGAAGCAAACTGACCAAAACCTTGATTAATATTTCTTGTAGGCTAAGGATAATCTCTGAATTAATGACCCAATTGACCAAACCAAAAGAATTCTCCAGTCAAAACACGACACTGGATCATATGTTATTTTTGAAAAGTCGGGTGGGATAGAGTAGTGGCATACATCTTCCTAGAACTACAATATCCATAAGATACTGAAGACCCCTCAGTACCCTGTCTAGATGGTGGTTTGAATGCAGACTATGAAACCGAATCTATCATTATCTGATGACCCTACTGTTTTCCCTAATTTTGCTCTCTGTGATTTGTACTAAAGTCACCACTGAAAGATTCCCCCATCTTAGCATTCTTATGAACATCATAAGTTGCCCGCTCTATACGACCCTTGTCCTCAATTTTTCTAACAAAATCAACTATCTCATTATAGGTCAAGGCTTTCATCCATAGGGCTAATGCTTTATAGAGACGAGCAACCAACCCATTAATAAACCTCTGAACTCGAGTTAATTTAGTGGACACCAAGTAAGAAGCACATCTAGCCAGCTTGCAGAATTTGGTATTATAAGTTGACATATCCATATCTTGAATCTAGAATAATTTCTTAAATTGATCTGTATATTTCTACTTCTAACTGTTAGGAGGAAAGTTATCCAGACAGACCTTAGTGAACTCATCCCATGCCAGTAGTGATTCTCCAACGCTCCTTTATAGCAATAATGTATCATACCAAGTGTTATCCATGTTCTCCAATTTGTATGATGCAAGCTCGACAACCTTCTAACTAGAACATGCCGTGACTTGAATTTACCATCCAAAAAGCTTTGAGGATTAGCTGAACTATCTGAACCAGTGAATTTTGGTGATTTCAACTTTAGAAAATCCTGCAAAGATATCTCTTTGTTTTCAAACTTGTAAGTCTGTATAGGTGCCTATAACTGTGATTGTGGTTGAGTAGAATTATGCTGACTAACCCGCTTGTGTCTATCTAGTCAGTCAGCCAATCCCTCTATGACTTTTTGCATAAAAGAAAGTGCTTCAGCAATAATACCCTCATGTGATGGTGGAGGTGGACTAGTATTTATTTCAGGAGTGGGCTCTGTTGAAATTCTTAAAGTGGTAGTGTGATTCCCTACGGTATCACCACTGCTCCTACCTCGACCTCTTTTGTGAGCTCTGTCTCTTCTCTTACAAATAGTTCCTCAAGCACGAACCATCTAATTAACAAAACAAATACAGTTAAATTCATCTAATTGGTCCTAAACGCCATATACACAAGGAAGAATAAGAAAGAAAATCAAGACACATCCTATCACGCTCTCGCTGAATCATGATTATAGAAATGGCTGGAAACATAACCATAATTGATATTCTACTACTAACATATGCTCCAATAGTCACAGAAACAACCTAGCTTTGATACCAAAATTTTCATGACCCAAATAAGGATCATGACCGACGCTAAAGAGGTTAAAACTCCAAAGCAAGCCTCATCAGTATTCTATACAAAATCGGATAGAGTTTCTCCTATTTTTGGGCCCATCCAAAAATGTCTTGTCTCATATCAATAGCACAACCACCCAACATCACAATCAACACACTAATAATAATAACACAATTCACCAAAATATCAACAACTCATTCACCATAAAATAACAATACAAAATCCATCTCCAAAGTATGAGAAGAAGTCAATAACTTTACAAGTTCATAATAATGAAAGAATATTCAAACTAGACATAACTATGAAGCAACTCTAAGAGTTTTCAAGGAAAATAATATAACAAATAAATAAATCGTTGGCCATACGAACAAGTTCAGGGCTCACTAGAAATATGACAACATGAATCCTCCAGCTAACGAAATCCTCACCAATATCACCTACATTCTTTGTAAAAATAATAGCAAGGAGTGAGACTCCATCTCAGTGAGTAATAACATTTAACCATAATCATTTTAATGGGGGACAAGTCATAAAATAGGATAGTATGAAAATTAGAAAAATATCCTAAAATAATTCTCTTTCTGAAAGTGATAACCATCATGTAAGAAAACAATTTAATAGTTCCATAAAACCAATAATACTATAATATCAAGTCTTATCCTATGGAAGGTTTCCAAGAATGAATCATGTAATTAGTGTGCATTCTAATTCAAGAATAACCAATAACAATGAACCCCTTATAAAAGAGTCAAATATCATATCAGTAGGCCCTTACTCGAGGGTAATCAGTAACAGTATGCTAGTTCTACCTTCCCACTAGCGAGGGTTGTAATAGTAATCAGTAAATACAAGGTGCGCCAGGTCTAGTAAACTCGCCATTAGCTATAAAATTCAAATCAAGGTATACTCCCATTTATACTTTCTCTGTAAACAATAGACACTTATAAAAAAAAATTTCAAAATAGTACATAACATTTAAGTTCATAGCAAGTCACATTACATATAAACTTGAATAAAACACATGTTAATATACTTATATCTCAAGTAAATGAAATAACCTTCACAATAATAATATCATGTCTCAAATAACCATTTCAATATTATATAAAGAAAAAATATTCCATACGTGTAATTTCAAAGCATTCAACAACTCTTATTTCATCAAAATCATGTATAAAATATGCAAGTTAAGAAATACAAATTATGGTAAAGTTATTACTCACAGTACACTTATTGGAATACCATTTTTCACCTTGAACAATTGGTATGACGTCCTTTGTTCGAATTTATAATCATATCATATCAATCTTGTGTTAATTTCCTTGTTAGGCCAAAACGTAACTACTTTAAACTATCAAACTATAGAAATTTCATGATTTACCCATTGTAAAGAATTCTCAAATTCTCTCAATTTAAGTGGAAGTAGATGAATTTCTTCTAACACTAACCATGAGTTTCCTTAATTCAATTAGTACCTCCACTATCCAATATGGGATTGTCAAAACAAATCAAATCAATTGAATTCTCACTACGCTCAAGCCACACCAAACTTATATAACTCAAACTCATATAATTTTGTATCATAAAATTACAACTTACTTGTCTCAGGGAATAAATTTCATTTGATATTTGATTCATACAAGCATCCATACTTATTTTGTTATTCTGTCTGCTTTACATGCTAGTACATATTTTATATGTACTGATGTTCCTTTGTTTTGGGCACTACATTTCCCTCAATATAGGGCAGGTGTTCCAATAAGCAGACTTCTATACCAGGCACTCATCCCATATTCTGCAAAGTAGTTGGTGAGCTTAGTTCTCATCTAGAGTTAATAGATGTCTAATACTGTAACACCCCAATTTGCTGAACTAAAATGCTACACGGTGCTCATGACCCCAAGGGACCACAAGCTAACCCATGACTGATATCTGTGCCTGTATACTGCAAATCATGATATAATAATGTAGAATACATAGAATTGTAAGGCCATAAGGTTCAACTAAATAAAACCATGTGGGTGAAAATACCCAAAACAACTCAATCTGAACGTAAATCTAAACATAAATCTGAAAGACTCTAAACTGTCTAAATAAGGAGTTAAAGGAACATGTCTCCAAATAACTCCATAAAAATGAACTGAAGAAATAAATAAATGTATCAAATCATATTGTCCTCGAATCAATGAGGACTTACTGTGCCTCTGCGACTAGAATGCTACCGCTACTGCTGGGTTGGAGCTCGTGTCTCAAAACCTATGGTGTAACATGAAAAGAAAGCACCATAGCACAAATGCGTCAGTACAACTAGAGTACTGAGTATACGAGGAATGTAGGATGAACATAAAGGGTTTCATGCATGAACAACACTGACTGACTAATATGAACATGGGAGTGACATATATAAAAACTGGGACTGTGAATACATGATAACATGACCTGTAAGCTAATACATGGTTTACTGATAACTGTCATAACTGATACTAAAACTGGTAACATGGAAGACTGTATCTGACAGTCTTGTATATACTGAAACTGAAGAACATCTTGAGTTCTTTTACTGAGACTGATACTGAAATTGTGGGAAATAGTGTTTAACCGACATGCCCCATGTATTTCATTATGGCTAAGCTAGGGTCCAATCTCTGCCCTGACTAGAAGGGTGTCAATACCGTGCCATGGGTAAGGACAGCCTGTGAGTGACCCTTATCTGGCGGGTACTCAATAAGAATGGTAGGAACCCTAAACTGACGGGTTAATCCACCTCATCAACCCTAATCTGACGGGTTAAGATGTCTTAACCTACGTTGGCTACTTAGTTCTGGAACACAAGGATGACTACTAAGAATCATACACTGAACTGACGGGTGAGTTTCCATCCTTAGGTTCACTCGGTGCTAACCTCTACTCCTATCTGGAGGGAGTAGACATGAATAACTGACTGTGCATGACTTAATCTTACTGAATTCCGTTGACTGGCGAAATGTTACTGATATTTGACAACTGACTAAGATCATAAGGTTTTCCTGAGTCACATGACTGGCTGAAGTCTATGGAATCATAGCTTGAGTTCGGATATCGTGAAACATAACATAAATCTAGGCACACAGCTATAGTTTTTGGGTACAAGTACCCCCAGGACTCAATGGAAGGAAACTGACACACATGACTGACTTGATCATAAGAGTAGAGTTCATAATTTATAATATCATAAGTAGGGATCTCATACTAAGCATGGTTATCAACAATGTATTGCATGGAAAGGATTTCATATCAAACGGAAGTACTTGCACAATCTTAATATCATGTTCATTGCATAATCATATTGGTAACACATACCAATAGCATGGAAGTTTATGTGGATTGCATGGTTATCACACATCTTGTTCATGAGTAGGATTTGCAAGTAAACATAGCATAATCTCATAAGAATAGTTCATGAGTATTCCAACAACATTTACAAGGCACATTATCAACATAGAAGTCATTGGAACGTAAGGGCATATCATGAATCCTTCACTTAGTCACAATTTAGCTATATTGTATGATTTCTAGTTTCTTAGGCATTTTATCAAACACCTTACATGCACATCTTAAGAATAGGTGAAATCATCAAATTATACATCATGAATAACCAAATTTACATGTTTCCAACTCATATGATATCATGAAATTAAAAAAAAACATATAAAGATTCCATCTTGGAAATCACCCAATATCAACAACATGATCATCAATACCCAACAATATAGAAATCATACTTTATAATGAAAAAGAGGGTTTTTGAGCTTTATGGATGAAAGGGATCCATAAATCAACTCACGCATACTATTATATAGCAAAACAAACAAGAATCAACATGGGTATGATCATATCACCACAATCAACCAAGATTTTGTATTTTAAAGATTAATTCTTGAACTCCACAAACGAAAGGAATCTGTGGATGAACACTACGCATACCTTGGAAGAAAGATTCTTGATGATTGACGGAGGAATTTCCTTGAAATCGGATCTTCAAGCTTAATTATGCAACCCTAGTTGTTTTTCTCTTTTAGTGGTTTGGATGATGATCTTTGAGATGAAAATAGGGTTGTAATATGTTTAGAAGCTATATATTTCGTAGGGTTAAGTTTACGGGCATGTAAGGAGTGTTAGAAGACTTAATTACCTTTAAAATAACTCAAAACAGAGTGTTTTTGACACCTAAAATTGACTTAGGCGGCGCCTAAGTGATCGCCTATGCTTGGGTTGGATGGCGCCTAGCCAATCGCCCATGATTGGGTTGGGCGGCGCCTAACCAATCGCCTATGCTTACTGTCTCTCACGAAAATGGGCATAACTTTTCGCTCGGGTATTGGATTAAGACGAAATTGGTATCGTTGGAAAGCTAACTCAATTCTCTACAATTTTGTGGGTCTAAATCAACCAAAATACCACATTAACATCAAGTTATACTCATTCAAAGTTGACCCTTGCAAAATCGAACACTAAAACTTGATGGATTCAAAAACTCTTAGCTTGTATTACCTTAAGTGACTCATATGAACATGCTTAATGCATCATAAGCTATCCTATCACTAGGACATTCATTGTAAGTCATGTACTCAAATATGAATCACAGGATAGGAGATTTCATACGTAGAAATACTTATTCACTTTCTAGCTTAGAAACATACGGGGTATTACAAATACTTTTTAATTATGTTCGTAGTTATAGTTTGGATATACTAAGGGCCCTGTCCCAACCATATTCTATTGTACGACTAAAGATTCTATTATAGGCTTCGCAGATAGTTGTAAGTTGTTACATATAGCTATAGTTTTACTTGTCTAGATAAGTTGAGTTCAATGGGATATAATTGTATTTACATAGGGCCTCATTATTGTCTAGGAATAATAACTTTTCTGCTTGGTGTACATATCAGTTATATAGCACATGTTTATACAGTTCTTATTTGTTCTGTCTAGGCTAAGGGACATTACATATACAAATAATATATATTTTATTATTATTATTTTGACTAGCGAATATATTGTACAAAATGAGAAATTTACCGAAATAAACATACAAGAAAATAATAATGATTGTGTATTAATATATAATTCCTTGTCCTGTAAAAATGAAAAAAATTACAGCCAAATGTTTTTTGGGTGATCTAATGTAGAAATTATGTACACAATATATAAGTTGTGTATCCTTATAATAAATACATACATACATACATATATACATACATGCATATATATATACACACACGCGCGTGTATACTTCAATCATTTTTGATTTTATAAAATAATTCACCGAACTGCATTACTATTATATATAAGTGTGATCAAAGCAAGCAACAATTTGTCGTCATGGTTGTTTGCCTACCAATGGACAGTTTCAATATATTTAAAATTTATTGCTTTGATTATATTGTATCAGATGTTATTATGCCCTTTTTTGCTTTCATTGGACAGAAATTTCACATAATATTTATTTATTGATTCTTCTATCCTTTGAAAAAGGCACAATATTTTTGATCTTGTGGACCCCTTTCTATATAAATTTTATAGTTTTATCTATGCACCTCATAAGATTTTTGATATCGCTGAAAGTGTGATTTCTTTTACATGCGCTATATATGCAACTCTTTCAAATTTACCCATCCAAAAAAATGTGTCCCAGTAAACTTTTAGTTAAACTTTGTGGTTTTTCTGATTTCTCATTAGCATTTTAAGATAGTTGTCTCAGTAGTAATTTCATTTGTGATTGATGAAATTCTGTATTAAAATTTTTAATATAAAAAAGTAAGAGGTTATATAGTGGTATAAATAAATTATTTTCAGTGTAAAGTTGTAATACAACAAAATTATAATAAGGTAATTAAGTTAGAAAAGAAAAAAGAAGCTAATGGGCCTAAGCCCATTACATAATTTGGTCTTCCACTTAATCAACCAAAGCAAAAGGAAAAAAAAAAAGGAATAGAAGGATTAAGGGCTTTATGCCCGTTATCTGCATATTGGCAGAAAAAAATAGCCAACAGTCTGCACCATTGAAAAAAAATTAAAGGGTATTAAGGGAGGGTTCCACTTTTAGCAAACCAAAGAGAAAGAAAAAAAAGGAGTTTGACTGGAGATTCCTTTTGGGATTAAGGTAAATATTTCTCTAGCCTTACCATGATTCTAGTCTGAATAATTTACATAAGTATTGCAAATTATCAGAAACTATGGTAAGAATCATGTAAACAACCCTTTTTAGTTTATACTTGTGATATGAGAGTTATTATTCATTATAAGACACCTAAAAATTTTCTTAGGTAATGTCCTATGCCTATATCAAATACAAATGGTCATAAGATGGCCTACCGAAGGTGGTTTGTGTCAAACGTATGGCAATGTTGCCTCATATTTATGTATACTTTGTTACTAAAGTGCTGTCTATTATAGGGTATGCCCCTCCTTAGGGGCTCACTATGAGGGTCTGCCTGCAAGTCATATATGTCATATATTGGCTCGAGTCAGAGAAACTAGTATCTGACATTTCAGCTAACGCTGACGCCACAAGAACAGGTACGCCATAATTTTTGGGATCACTATAGTGGTTTGTTCGCAATTCTATGCATAGAATAGTGTCGCGCGTATATGCCAAACCAAACCTATGAATACCCTCCCGTTATTAAGGGTAGATTTTATTATGTACTTTCTTAAAGGCCTATGACATGTAAGTTTCAATAAAAACTGAGTAGTACCTTGCATATACAGCTAACAACCTTAGTAGTGTGATATTATTTAAAAGCTAGTTATTTTTATCACCATATTGATCAGATGTACTAATGCGGCTACTATGGTCATTTATTCTAATTTATAACATGTGACAGATATGTCACATGTAAGAATTTCTAAAGGATACAAATATAGTCCTACAGAACTCTATAGATACTTGACACGAGAAGAGTAGTATCAATAACTTGACTTCAACAAATAGATGCAGAAAATATGAAAACAAGTAATTTTAAATAAAAAGAGGAATGTTGATATTGTGATCATATTAGGAATGTAGTCAAGTGTTGGACATTTAGAGAGTGAAAGCTCTGCCCACACATGTCAAGTAACTATGCTGATGTATTTTAGTAGAAACAAGTGAACAATATATATCAATTACAGTATGCTAATGTACTTTAGGAGAAACAAGTGAATGACATATATCAAGTAGACTATGATAACATACTTTAGGAGAAACAAGTGAATATAGATTGTGCCTTACGGCAAAAGATGATCTTACATACCTCGAGTATTGCCTTACAATGCTTAGAAATGACCAGATCCAAGTAAATCCCATACTAAAGGCATGAAATACACCTACACGGCAAGTAGTAAAGCTGTTACAATCCGTCCAATGACATGCCCAAATCATATGGGCGATATATAAACTACTAAGTGAGGGTCAAGCCTGTAAGATTCCTTTATTTAAAATATTTCTCCAACCTTCTCTTCTGAATGGCGTCAACATCGCGCATCCTTTAAGGTCTCCCAGCACTCCCCGGGCTCTTGAGCACAACAAAAGAAACAATCCATAATCATCACTACCTAATAGATAATATTTAAACTTCACGACTCTTACCACCACCCCATGAATTATTAAAATTCACATTTAGAATACTAATATAAAATCATTGATGAAGATAGGGGGAGAGACCTTGTGTATCTCAACTGATTCTTAGCTAGTGATAGTCCCGAGAGTTACCAAACAACAATAAAAGTGTTGGTCTTGACCAAGTTCAACAATCCATTTCCAACACATTATCTCGTTAATTCAATACTTCAAATTTTGGGGTTACTATGAATTGAATCACGTTTTCAAATTTTAAAATTCATTAATTTTAAAAAACATGGGACATACTTGACTAAGAAGAAAATTTAAAATTACCTCTCATGGATAGGTCATAAAAATCTCTCTTCAATGGATTCTTGAAATCATGTCTTGGATGGTTCAATTACTCTTGTTCGTTTATTGCAAATAGTTGATCAATAAAAACTTCGTGAAAATATGAACCATACTCCTCTTAAAAGATTCCTATGGCTAGTATAATGAAAAAAAATTAAAAGGGCAAATGCCCTTGCTTTCATTCTGGAAATGTAAGAATTGGTTTGCTCCCCTTTTTCAACTTCTTAATTGATTTTATTCACTTTTAATCTAATCTACTATGTACAATAATAAAGTAAGAATATGAAGATGGTGACGTGACACCTCTCAAAGCTCAAGAGTTGGATTTATCTTTTTTGTGATTTTTTTTCATTTTTCTCCTAATTTCATGTTTTAACTTATTCTTACAAATCTAAATTTAAATATGGTTCAATAATTATTACACTATTAAATGAAGTTGTAAAATAGTCTTTCTACTTCTTCGAAGGTAGTGGTATGGATTGCGTACACTTTACCCTCCCCAAACTTCCACTATGTGAAAATATACTGAGTTTATTGTTGTAAATGAAATTATAACTGTAGACTTTATATCATGAAATAATAATAAAAATTGTCATCACAGGCTAATTGTTTGACATTCCCAAGCTGATAATTTTCTCTAATTAAAGGCTATATTGATTGTGACTGTTTTTTATGTGTAATTTTTGAATTTCAGTAATGCATAATATGCATTAATCTCTCATAATTACGCTGCTAATTAATTCCTTTATCTCTTAATATTCTTTTTCTACATTATATATAGATTGGAAGTTATTGATTTTGAAAGTTGATTAAACCTATTCATCTTATTTCTTATTGTTTTGTCCATTCTGTCAATCTTTTTCTCTAATTATTGATAAGAAAGCACACAGGGAAGTTTATTGTTGATATATTTAACTAGCTTCCTTTTGACACCAATATATAATGTTATTGTTGTTTATATGGCTGAATGTGGGAGGGGTTAAAGTGTTCATTTGAACTCCCTTGGGAAAAAATATACATTATATATAAGGTGATTTTTTTTTATTTTTTGATGTAGACATATATATTTTAAATCCGTTCAACACAAGACTAGAGGATGACTTAGTTATTTTCGGTGTTCAAAGTTTACCTTAAGATTTCAAGTTAAGATTCTAGATAATACATTCTTTTGGTGCAATTCCTGGATATTGTTAATCAATAATTTAGTTAGTCAAGAACTTCAAACGACTAAAAATATCAAAAAGGTAAAGAATGCTAATCCCTTGATCTATAGTTAGCTTATGTTAATCGGCAGTTATTGTAATTAATAAATAATATTATAACGTTAAAAAAGATGGGTTGATCTATAAAGATTGACAAAATAATTTATTTTTGATTTTCTTTTATTTGTCGCATTTGCATCTGGACTACTTGAATATTTAATCGCTTCTATTTTTCTTCTTTTTGAACCTCATAGTTTAAGTTTCTACAAATATTTGATTGCACATATTATCATTGTAGAAGCAAATTGGATGGAAGACGAAAGGTTATTCTCCTAAGATATTCAAATTTCAATAAATTCACTTAAGTCAAATAATTCTAAACAAAATATTTAACATTTAGAGTAAATTTCATTTCATAAATTAAATTTGTTAGACTAAAAGCTGTAAGTTCATGCATCGATTTAATTTCTCACATATCGTATTCTATGGAGCTTTTGCAGCAGATAAACAATAAATAAATTGAAATCTAAAAATTGATCCCAGATGATTATTAAGACTTAAGTTGAAGAGAAGTAGCACAATATTTTCTTATAAACTGCGCTTAGAACAATTCAAAAGATATAATTTCAGAAAATTTTAAACTTTACCGTGGAAAGTGCAGGTAAGTTAACTAGTATTAAAAATAACCTCATGTTGTAGGACCAACATGTGGAAGCATCTCATAATTTCTTTTGGCTAAGATAATAAATGGACATAAGTTTTCTTAATGTTTATCTCTTAAAGCACTCAAAAGTCAAAAGTGAACCCACATAAATTAATTAATAAGTATATTTATCTCATATAAGACACCTATTAATTCAGTCCAATAAATACATAGAAATATATATATATATATATATATACACGAGACATATACAATTTTCGATGTTACATAAATACAAATATTGTTTACACCATCGCTTTACAACTTTATTGGTGATCATGATTTATTATGTAAATGAGAATTGTAACATTAATTGACTCTTCAAAATAGATGGTAAATATTGTAAAACAATTTGGGGTCTTACAGTATATTAATATATAATATGCATATCTTGTACATCATAATGTATGTGTTTTGTATATTTAATTAGTTAATATTATCTTAATTTATATGATCATATTTGACCAGATATAAAATATAATGATAATACTAGGCCTTAAGGGGCTCTAGAAATGTGGGATAAATAATCTAATATCTCAAAAAGAAACTAATCATCTTTAAATACTATTCAATGACTGCTTCATTCAAGAAGTTTTCAATTCTTCATACCCCCTTTTAATTGCCATTACAAATTCTTCATTATATTTGAATTGCCATTATTTGACTTAAAAGTGTAATTACCGTTATCACTTGTTAGCTATCACATTAATTCATAGCTAATCTTTACTCATCCCTTTTATTATGAAATTAATTGGGTTTGTGTCAAACTTTTTCCAGGAACAATTTATTCAACTTCATGATTGAATTTGATCAATTGCTTCTTTATGGCATTTAATACCTTTAAATTATGTGAACGTTGGCTCAACTGATTAAAGCTTAGGCCTCATCTCTCTTTGGACATCTCCATTCTTCTTGGGAAAAATATTTTTAACATTCTATTGTGACATATACATTTCTTCTCTTTGTTATAATGCTAGGTATCTATTTTTGTGAAATCCTTGGTAGTTTCAGTGATCCTAGTTATTTTACTAGTCATTTACATACCTCAAACTACGTGGAATCCCTTTAAGTATTTGTGATAAAATATTTTCGATAAAATCTTCAACAAGAAAAAGTCATAAACTTTGTAGTTGACTGAATGACGACCAAGAAAAAGACGGCTAACGTGTGCAATAAGTAACTCAACTGGCACTATCGCCTGTGCCAAAAAAGACATCATGGAGGAAAATAAGAGACCACTACTCACTTTGGAACCTGAGGCTTTTAACAGCTAGATTAAATAATTGATGGATAT
Source organism: Capsicum annuum (assembly GCF_002878395.1). NCBI lineage: Eukaryota > Viridiplantae > Streptophyta > Magnoliopsida > Solanales > Solanaceae > Capsicum > Capsicum annuum. The sequence continues at coordinate 132,939,996 of NC_061114.1, read as the reverse complement.
AATTGGATAATTTGGAACGCTATTGCCATTTCATATGTTTTTATTTTATATGATAATTTTTTTCGTATAACTAGTCCAAAATAGATGGTACTATTTTTATATTTAAAAAGCTTTCTAAGTTTTGAACTTTTCTGTTTACGATCTTAATTACCTGCTCTTATACTCGGAGTAAAGTCATGTTATACTTAAAATAACGACTTCGACGTTTACTATAGGCAAAAAGTTTCTCTATTCCAAATATGATAATACGTTTAAGATAATAAATTTTATTTTGATCAGAAGTGGAGTCATTATTTTAAATTTATGAATCCTAGATTCTATTGTCGTTAAGTTGTTTTAGGAAACAATAAAACACATGAGATGGAAATTTTCTGATTTGTATTTCTTCCTTTACAACGTTCCATATACACATCCAAAAGGAAAGCATAGAAGCTTCCAATTCTATAATTTACTATACAAGTGTCCTACATATTATAGGTTGAGTGCTAACAACAAGGAATCAAAGTAATTCTATACATTTATCAAGGGTGTAATGGAAAGTATACTAATAATATTTACTAGGTATAAGATGTAAAAGGATGAATTATAATGATAAGTATTGGGCTAGAGATGCTTTTGTAACGGAGGCCCAATGATCTTGTTATAAGAGATGAAAGCTGAAAAATCTTTGTCGAAGTAGATCTTTATCATTTCATTCTATATCGACAATGAGCAAACTTTGGGAGAATTCCTATAGTCAACACCCAAACTCTCAAGTTGGAAGGGCGTGATGAAACCCCAAACCTGGCAAGAAGAGATAGATGAGGAAGTCCAGAGAGAGGTTTAGTGAAGATATCTATGACAAGGGACTGAAAAGGGAGAAAATAGAGAGATATCAAATCGATGAGAAATTATTGTCAAACAAAATAATAATCAATTTCGACGTGTTTGGTGCTCTCATAGAAAATGGGGTTTTTGGTGATGTGGATGGTAGCTTAGGTATCAGAATGCAAGGGTATAGTAAGAGATGGTGTGATGGTGAGGTCGGAGAGAAAACGAACAAGGCAAGTCAACTCAGTGAAGACCCGTCACATAAATCGATATTCCGTCTCAGATGAAGATAGAGAGATCAAATACTGTTCGTTGAATTTCCAAGAAGTTGGGCAAGAACCAAGCTTCATGAAAAACCCACTGACTAATTTTTCGGAATCCAGGTAAGATCCCCAATCAACATCACAATAAATGGTGAGATCAAATGATGAATCAGAGTAAAAATTAAGTCCAAACTTGGATTCCGAGCAAGATAGCGAAGACAATGTAAAACAGCATTATAATGAGGGACCCTCAGAGTCTGCATATATTGGCTTAAAGACTGAGCGACGAAACTCAAATATGGATGAGTATGGGTGAGAAAATTGAGTTGTCCCATAAGACGATGGTATGCAGTAGGTTCGGGAAAAAATTACCATCATCAAGTCGGAGCTTAGTAGATGGTTTCAAAGGAGAAGGTGTAGGCTTTTGATCAAGACAATGAAACTCAACTAAGAGATCCAAGGTAAATTTTCTTTAAGTGATTATTAATCCATCTGGTTCAGGAATCAACTCCATTCCAAGAAAGAAACTAGGAAAACCATGATCCTTTATCTAAAATTTTGAGTGCAGGAATATTTTGATAGCAGGAATTTCAAAAAAATCATCACTGGTAAAAATAATGTCATTGACATACACAACAAGAATACAAGCCCCAGAAGAAGTCCATTTAAAGAAAAGTATGTAATCATTGTAGGAGTGAGAGTACCCCTTGAAAGTGAGAGCACTAGTTAAATGTTCGTACTACTGTCATAAGGCCAACTTAAGGCCATATAATGACTTTTGTAGGCGGAAACAAGTGTAGGATCAGTGATAGGCATTCTAGGAGGAAATTTCATATAAATCTGCTCTTGTAGATCACCATATAAAAAAGTGTTGTTGATGTCTAATGGAAACAAAGACCAATTCCTATTAACAACAACTGCCAAGAGACATATCACAGAGGTCATTTTTATCATAGAGGATAAAATCTCAGTAGAGTCAATGTCTACCATTTGAATATCACCTCGTCTGACAAAACATGCTTTATATCTTTCAATTCCATCTGATTGATGTTTTATTTTATAAACCCATTTGCAGGGTAATGCTCGTTTTCCAGATGGGAGTAAAATAACTTCCCAGATATGATTAGATTCCAAAGTAGCAAACTACTTTGCCACTGCATCCTGCCAACAAGGGTAAAGAGAAGCTTGGGAAAAGCTAGTAGGTTTAGAAGTTTGACAAAATAAATAAAGAAGGGATTGATTAGATAGAGAAAGGGTGGAAGAAGGAAAATTTGATGATGTAGGAGGAGTGGTAAAACAAAAAAAAGTTAAACTAGTGATATAGATTGCGTTACACCAATAGTCAACCAAATATTTAAGAGGTTTTGTATTCTTAGTGGAGTATCTTGTACAAATACTGGAAGAAGGTGGTGAAGGTGGTTGATGTAGCCCAGATCGGGGCCTTTTTGTAATGGGCTTCCTTAGTCCACCTAGGACCGGGGACCAACCCCTTAACCCAACCTAACCACCTTACACAACCATAGATGAGCTAAATTTCGGGCATATAACAAGATTGTACATTGCTCTCATAAAGACTTTTGGATAGGGTCACAAACATGACCAACCCAATCAAGTCTTTCCATACCAGTCCAACCATCCATATCATACCATACCAAAGAGAATATGGAAGCATAATATGAAAGTCAAACCTAAAATATAATACAATAGAACAGTGAGAAATTATTTTTGATGATGCCAGCCTCGCAGCTTATTCCAATGCCAAGGCTGACACCAATATCGATCCCACCCATTCTAACCTTGTGCAGTACCACAAAGCCTCTATCCCAAAAAATACAAATATCCAATTGGGACATGCCTCTAATCATGGACAAAACCTATATTCGGAAAGAAAATAAAAAATCTAAGAATGTCCAACATGAAATGATGCCTTTCGAAAGGATAAAAGCTCACCACTTCAGTCTAATAAGCTATCCTTGAATTAGGTACTATGAAGGAGGAGTCAAACATCTGGTTCCTACATAGAGTGGATATACAACCGCCAGTAGACGGGTTAGTAGGCAAACACTAGCATGAATCTCTGGATAAGGATAGAGTAATTCCAGTTATCAAAACCAAGTAAAAACCATCCAATGCAATCAACCATACATATATATAAGTGCTGGGAAAAGGGACTGGGTTTAGCATGCCATTTAAAACCTTAACCTGGGTCGTGTAGCTTAGCCGTACTACTACCCACGGGACATATGGGTTTAGCTTTCCTTGCTGAAAGGGTCCCAGTACATGTAGCCACACGACCAGGCAATAGCCCTGGGATGAATAGTACATCCCTCCAATATAAACATGGCACTCATATGTGACTATCAAAGATCCCTCATATCGACAAATATGATTTTTCAGTTTTGATCCCTCCTGGGATCGCCACCTTCCACGACTTATCTTATACTTCCTGCCATTAATTCCCAATAAAACTAACTCCAAACAATCAAATTATCCATTTATTAATCAAGGTTTTTTTGATAAACTAGTGGTATCGTCATACTACCATACTTACAAGCATTATCCATAGACGAACTATTTAGATTAAGCGGACTCTCGATGCCCTTTACATTTATCATATTAAACTTTTTGGAGACAATCATAACCAATTATCCTTTAACCTTTGTAAACCGTTTAAACCATTTATAGTTTCATGCAAAAGCTGAAAATAAGCAAGAGTTTCCTTTTAAAAGAGTCAATGCTATAAATAAATCTTTATAAGCATTTAATCAAACACCTTGGTGAGTTAGTATAATGTAAGACCCCATAAAAATTTCTAGCTTAATTCAGTCCTTAAGGCTTGTTAAGGGGTCTCAGACTTAGAAAATTCTAGCTAAGTTTCCAGACTTAGTTTATTTTAGCCTTAAAAAATTGACGATATTATTTCGTGATCTTAAAGTCTTTTAAAGGACTATATTCTTATTAATTCATGATCAAGGAGGTCAATAGGTATTCTCGGACAAGTTTTGGATTTTTTAGACCTCGTTTAGACGTTGTTTGGAATCCCAAAATAGTGAGTCAACGCGATGTTGGCCCGTCGTGTTGCCAATCACGCCGACAGATAAAATTATCCTCATCTCAAGCCAAATTCCATTGAACTAATGTGATGTCGGTGCGCCACTTCAGTAATCACATTGGTACCCTTGACGTGCCGCATCATCTGTAGCGTCGCTGGGCTTGATTTTTTGCCTTCTAAACCCGCTTCCTTAAGGGTAATTAGGACTTTTTATCCCCAACCTTCAGCCCCCATAACACGAAATTTAGCCCTCTTTTGGCTAATTATAGTAATTCTTTCACAATTTCTCAAGAACAAGAAAAACCTAGGTGATTAATTTCAAATCAAGAACTCAAGATTTCTACATTTACTCTCAAGAAATTTCCATCCAAGGTATGTAAAGTGTTCATCCAAGGATACCTTTCATCCTTGGAGCTCAAGAAAAAAAATTTTAAATCATGAATTGTGATTTCCATGTTGTGGATTGTATTCCATCCATGTTAATGTTAATGTATGGTTTCCAAGTTGAAAACTTTATTGTATCCCATGATATTATGATAGCATGTATGTTGAAATTGAATTTGATTGTGTTGATCTACTGAATTATGAATTAAATATGATAGTCTTGATGTTATACCATGTTGTCCATGTCTAAGTGCAAGATTATTCCCTCTAGGTGTTTGACAAAATGCTTAAATGAGTGAATTGTGCAATTGTTACTCAATTGTGATCTAAATGATAATCCCATGCTATACTCATGTGTTTAAGTTGACTCCCATGCTAAGGCTATGACTTGTAATTGATTGATGGAATGCTCATGAGAGTTGATTTGTGAACTTATGATATGTTAGAATGCATTCCTACTCATGTATAAAATTATGATTATCAAGTGCCTCATGAAATCCCTCAATGATTGTATTATAATTATTGATTATGGTAGTGTGTTTAAGAAGTGTCATGTCCTATTTATGTTCATGCTAGTGAGTCTTGGGGGTATTTTATACCCGATAATTTAGCTGTGTGGCTAGAGCCATTTTCAGTCTTCAAGATACTCTCAGTTAAGCCATGATCAGTAGAATTTAGTCAGTTACATAACACAGGAAAATTTAGTAAATTTAGTATCAGTTAAGTCCCATTTAGTACTCCAAAATCATAGTAAACTCAGTTAATTAACAGAATTTAGTAGTATTCCATCAGCTAATAAAAATTCAGTGAACTCAGTCCAGTTCAGTCCAGTATACTCAGTTCAGTAACTATTTAGCTGGGAGTAGGATTCAGCATCGAGTAAACCCAAGGATGGGAACTCACCTGCTAGCATAGGGTGTGATTCTTAGAATTAATGTTTGCATTCTAGAAATACATAGCAAGCGTAGGTTGAGACATCAATCCTTCTAGATGATGGTTGATGAGGTGGCATAACCTGTTAGATAAGGCTCCCACCTTTCTCGTTAGAGTGCCTGATAGATGAGGGTCACTCACAGCTTGTCCTTACTAGTGGCACGATATTGATACCCTTCTAATTGGGGTTACAGATTGGACCCAACTCAGCTATATTATTCTATTTGTGGCATGTCGCTTAGATGGATACCTCACATTGTCTCAGTCTCAGTCTTCAGTAAAGAACTCAACTAGTTCTATAGATTTTAAGACTATCAGTTAGAGTCACATAACTCAGTATGGAGTTCAGCTAGTTCCATCAGAATTAGGACTATCAGACACAGTCACTCAGTAATCAGTATATCAATTATCAGTAATCCATGTTGTTTGTAACTTAGTATTCACAATCCATATGTTTCAGTTACAGTCATGTATTTATGCATGTATCCTCACGCAGTCATGTTCATGTTATTCAGTTAGTTATAGTTCATACATATGAACCCTTGCATTCAGCCTTACCTCACTTTGTGTACCAGTATATTTGCACGTATAGGCGCATACTTTTCTTTTGCGCTATGGTGTTTTCTACCATAGGTTTGGATGCTTAGGTTCTCGATCGTGCATAGACGGCTTCAGGTTCAGTCAGCAGCAGTACACTAGACGTGATTTCTTATTATTCGAGGATGTTCTATTATTTTATTATTTCTATACTTAGTTATTTCAGTAGTTGGAGTTAGTTGGGGACATATCTCATCAACTCTTTATTCTGACAGTTTAGAGGCTTTCAAACTAGATGTTCAGACTAGATATTTAGACTTCAGTATTTTTAGTATTTATGTTCTGTTTTGGTTTTCTTATACCTTGTTCAGATATTATTTAGTTTTGAACCTTATGGAAAATTTCGGTAAGATTTCCACTTTTATCCTAGTTTTATTGTTATTACAGTATTACTATATACAGTTCTCATAGCAGGTACCACTCATGGTTTAGCTAGTGGTCCTTCAGGATTGTTAGCATCGTGTAGTGTCTGGGGTACCAGATTCAGGGTGTTACAAACTTGGTATCATAGACTAAGGTTCAACAGTGTCCTCGAAAGTCTAAAAAGCCATATCTATTAGAGTCTTATGCATGAGTGTGTGGAGCGCCATATTTATGTATACGAGGCTATGAGATGTTTTAGGAACAATTTCCCTTATTTCAGTATTCATGTTATGCCAGTGAGCATGAGCTCAAATAACTCTCAGTCTAATACATTTACCCTTTTTGTTTACAAAACATGCCTTCCAAAAGGACTAAAGAAAGAAGAAACAGGAATCAATCAGCACATCAGCCCGTTCAGGAAGATCCCCTGGACGAACATGTCTCTCATAAAGAGTTCAAAGCTTCATTCACTACTCTTGCTAATTCAATTGCTTCTTAGAATGAATGACCAGCTACCATTCTAGCCCACCCAGTGGCTAATTCTACTGCATCTAGGATTTGGGACTTTACCCAAATGAACCCTTCTTTTTTAACCGGGTTTAAGACTGATGAGAACCCTAAGAAATTCCTTAATCAGGTTCAGAAGGTTACAGATATTAGGGGGTAACTACTAGTGAGAGTGCTGAGCTAGATGGATATCAGTTAAAAAATGTGGCTCACACGTGGTTCAAGAAGTGGAAAGCAGAGAGGACCGCAAATACGGGGTTCGTTGAGTGGGAGGAGTTTGCCACTACCTTATTAGAGAGATTATTTCCCCTAAAGCTGAGAGAAGCTAAGGTGTTAGAGTTTATCAACCTCAGGCAGGGCAACATGACAGTGAAAGAGTATTCTCTTAAGTTTACTTAATTAGCTAGATACGCTCCTCATGTAGTGGCAGATAACAGAGCTAAGATGAGTAAGTTTGTTTCTGAAGTAAATGATAGTGTGGTCAAGGAGTGCAGGACCGTGATGCTGATTAGTGAGATGGACATAGCCAGGCTTATGGTCTATGTCCATGCTCAATAGATAGAGGAGCAAAAGATTAAGGAGAGGGAAAAGTAGAATAAAAGAGCAAGAAAAGGTAGTTTCAACTTTGCTCAGCCTAAGTAAGAGGGTTGTAAGCATTCTCAGTTCTACCTGAATTCATTAGTTTCAGCTTCTTCCTCAGCCAGTGCTCCAGCTTCTAAGTTCAGGAATGGTAGCAAAGACAAGGTGCAAGGCTCTAAGTCTTAGGGTAGTGTCAGCAGTGCCCGAACCCATTCTATTTGTCATACTTGTGGCAATCACCATCAGGGTATTTGCAGAGCTGGCAGTGATATTTGTTTTGGATGTGGCAAGCTAGGCCATAGAGTCAGAGGTAGTCCTCAGTTAGGTTTTCAGGGTCAGCATAATCGTTTCTCAGCTCAGTTCGGTCGCTCGAATTAGCAGGGTGCCACCTCCAGTGCTACCAGTGGGCATCACCCAAACAGACTCTATGCTCTTCAGTCCTGATAGGATCAGGAAAATTCTCCTGATGTGGTCACCGGTAGTTACAGATCTTTTATTTGCATGTTTACGCTTTGCTAGATCTAAGAGCTTCTTTTTCTTTTATTACTCCTTATATAGCAGTTGATTTTGGTGTCAGTCTCAAAATTCTAGCAGAGCCCTTTTCACTATCTACCCCAATAGGTAAATCTTTCATAGCCCGACGGGTTATAGAAATTATCCGATTATGGTATCTCGGAAAGTCACTTCAGCAAACTTAGTCAAATTAGAGATGACTGATTTTGATATCATTCTTGGCATGGATTGGCTTCATTCGTGCTATGCTACAGTCACCAGTAGAAACAGAATTGTCTAATTTTAGTTTCCGAATGAACCCATACTAGAGTGGAATAGTAGTACTTTAGCATTCAAGGGTCAGCTTATTTCCTACCTAAGGGAAAGAAAAATGATATCTAAGGGATGCGTCTATCATTTTGTTTGAGTTAAGGACTCTAGCTCTGAAACTCCTAGTATTGAATCAGTTCCAGTAGTGAATTAATACTTATATGTCTTTTCTAAAGATCTTCCAGGAATTTCTCTCGAAAGGGAAATAGACTTTGACATTGACCTTCTTCCAAATACTCAACCCATATCTATTTCTCCATATAGAATGGCACCAGTAGAACTCAAGAAGCTAAAAGAATAGTTGAAGGATCTCTTAGATAAGGGATTTACTAGACCCAGTGTGTCCCCGTAGGATGCACCAATTCTATTCATGTGTAAGAAAGATGGTTCTCTTAGAATATACATAGACTACTGTCAGGTCAATAAAGTCATGGTTAAAAACAAGTATCCACTTTCCAGAATCGATGACCTATTTGACCAACTTCAGGATTCCAGTTACTTCTCTAAGATAGACCTTAAATCAGGCTATCATCAGCTCAGGTTTAGAGAATGTGACATCCCGAAGACAGCTTTCAAAACTCGGTATGATCATTTTGAATTCTTAGTCATGTCCTTTAGTCTTACCAATGCCCCAAAAACCTTCATGGACTTGATGAACCATGTGTTCAAGCAGTACTTGGATATGTTCATCATAGTCTTCATAGATGACATCCTTGTCTATTCCTGAAGCGAGCATGATTATGCAGACCATCTTAAAATAGTATTGTAGACCCTCAGAAATCATCAGTTATTCACCAAATTCAGTAAGTACAAATTTTGGCTAAGGTCAGTAGCATTCCTTGGTCATATAGTTTTTGGCATTGGCATTAGAGGTCATTAGCTTACCCGACTAGGTGTCTTCTTAGTCAATTCAGCAGAAGGCAGTATGCGGGTTCAGAATAGAGATCCCAACATAATTATGCTGAAAGAATCAGTCAGAGAATAGAAGGTAGAGGGTTTCTCCCAAGGGGTAGATAGTGTGTTGCATTATTAGGGTCTCCTATATGTTTTGGATATAGATAACTTGAGGCAACGAATTCTTACAGAAGCACATGGTGTGCGTTACTCTATTTATCCAGGGGACACTAAGATGTACCATGACTTACGAAGATCTATTGGTGAAGTGGGATGAAGAGAGACATTACAGAGTTTGTGGCTAAGTGCTCAATATGTCAGCAGGTTAAGATCGAGCATTAGAAACCTAATGGGTCCTGAAGGAGTTCAGTATTCCTACTTGGAAGTGGGAAGAATTAAACATGGACTTCATGACTAGTTTTCCTCGTACTCGTTGTCAGCATGATTCAGTTTGGGTTGTTGTAGACAGAATGACCAAATCAGCTTATTTCTTTCCAGTCCATACCTCTTATTCAGCCGAGGATTATGCCAAACTCTATATCAGGGAGTTGGTCAGATTGCATGGTGTTCCGTTGTCGATTATTTCAGTTATTGGTACCCAGTTCACCTCTTATTTCTGAAAAGTATTCCATAAAGGTCTTGCTACCCGATTTTATCTCAATACAACCTTTTATCCTCAGATAGATGGTTAAGAAGAAAGGACCATTCAGGACCTGAAGATATGATAAGGATGTGTACAATTGTTTTCAAGGGTAGTTGGGATGACCACTTGTCTTTGATTGAGTTTGCATACAACAACTATCATTCCAGTATTCAGATGGCTCCGTTCAAATCCCTCTACAGTAGGAGCTATAGATCTCCAATAGGGTGGTTCAAAGTTAGATAGACCGAAGTAGTAGGGCCTAACTTGGCTTTCGATACCTTAGAAAAAGTTCAGTTGATTAGAGAAAGGCTCAAAACAGCTCAGAACCAACATAAATCATATGCAGATGTATGCAGAAAGGAATTTGAGTTTGAGATTAGTGGCTATGTGTACTTGAAAATCTCTTCCATAAAGGGAGTGAAGAGGTTCGGCAAGAAGGGAAAGCTTAGTCCCCGTTATGCCAGTCCCTTCAAAATTCTCAATCATTTTGGCAGGGTAGCTTATTAGCTCAAATTGCCTTCAGATCTAGCCTCAATGCATCCAGTATTCTATGTCTCCTTGCTTAATAAGTGCATAGGTGACCTAACAGTTGTAACCCCTATAGAGGGACTAGATATTCAGAACAACCTCTCTTATGAAGAGATTCCAGTAGAAATCCTTAACTATCAGACTCGAAGATTGAGGAACAAAGAAGCCCCTCTAGTCAAAGTTCTTTGGCTGAATCAGTCCGTTGAGGAAGCCACTTGGGAAGAAGAAGTAGACATGCGAACCAAGTATCCTCACCTCTTCTATGCAAACTTAGGATCATCCCAAGGTAATAGCTTTTCTTAAGCCTACTTAATTTCATGTTCAGATTTCAGTTACAAACTTGGTATCAAATACCGTTGTATGTCCAGTCATATGTTCATGAGTTAGTCCAGTCATGCATTCATGCATCAGATATGCATGATCATCTTATCAGTTCTTCTAGTCATGCATTCATGCATCAACTCAGTCATGTATTCATGCATCAGATATGCATATTCAGTATGAAATTCAACATGTTGGTAATATCAATCCTATAGTCATGTACCAATGTTCATGATTCAATAAGTGGATTCAGTCTACTAGTACTCTCAGTTCAGTCAGTCTCATTCAAGGATGAATGTTCCTAAGCGGGAGATATTGTAAGACCCCGTAAAAATTTCAAGCTCAATTCAGTCCTTTAGGCTTGTTAAGGGGTTTTAGACTTAGAAAATTCTAGCTAAGTTTCCAGACATAGTTTATTTTAGACTTCAAAAATTGGAGATCTCATTTTGCGACCTTAAAGTCCTTTAAAGGCCTCTATTTTTATTAATTCATGATCAAGGAGGTCAATAGGTGTCCCCGGACAAGTTTAGGATTTTTCGGACCTCATTTAGATCTTGTTTGGAATCCCAAAATAGTAAGTCAAAGCGATGTTGGCACTTCGTGTTGCCAATCACGCCGACAGATAAAATTATCCTCAGTTCAAGCCAAATTCTAATGAATCGACATAATATCGGCGCCACGCTTTGGTAATCGCATTGGTATCCTCGACGCACCGCATCGTCTATAGCGTCGTTAGGCATGCTTTTCTATCTTCTAAACTCGCATCCTTAAGGGTAATTAAGTCTTTTTCACCCCAACCTTAAGCCCTCATAACATGAAATTTAGCCTTGTTTTGGCTAATTATAGTCATTCTTTCAGAATTGCTCAAGAACAAGAAAACCCTAGGTGATTAATTTCGAATCAAGAACTCAAGATTTCTGCATTTACTCTCAAGAAATTTCCATCCAAAGTATGTAAAGTGTTCATCCAAGGATCCCTTTCATCCTTGGAGCTCAAGAAATAAATTTTTAAATCATGAATTGTGATTTCTATGTTGTGGATTGCATTCCATCCATGTTAATGTTAATGTATGGTTTCCAAGTTGAAAACTTTATTGTATCTCATGATATTATGATAGAATGTATGTTGAAATTGAATTCACTTATGTTGATCTCTTGAATTATGAACTAAATATGATAGTCATGATGCTATACCATGTTGTACATGCCCAAGTACAATATTATGCCCTCTAGGTGTTTGACAAAATGCATAAATGAATCAATTATGCAATTGTGACTCAATTGTGATCTAAATGATGATCCCATGCTATACTCAGGTGTTTAAGTTGACTCCCATACTAAGGCTATGCCTTGTAATTGATTGATGGAATGCTCATGAGAGTTGATTTGTGAACTTATGATATGTTAAAATGCATTCCTACTCATGTACAAGATTATGATTATCAAGTGCCTCATGAAATCCCTCAATGATTGTATTATGAATTGTTGATTATGGTCATGTGTTCAAGAAGCATTATGTCATATATATGTTCATGTTATCGAGTCCTGGGGATATTTTATACCCGATAATTTAGTTGTGTGCCTATAGCCAGTGTCAGTTTTCAAGATACTCTCAGTCAAGCCATGATCAGTAGAATTCAGTCAGCTATATGACTCAGGAAAATTCAGTAAATTTAGTATCAATCCAGTCCTATTCAGTACTCAAAAATCACAGTAAACTCAGTCATTTAACATAATTTAGTAGTATTCCATCAGTCAACGAAAATTCAGTTAACTCAGTCCAGTTCAATCGAGTATACTAAGTTCAGTGTCTATTAAGTTGGGAGTAGAATTCAGCACCGAGTGAGCCCAAGGATGGGAACTCACTGCTAGCATAGGGTATGATTCTTAGAAGCAATCCTTGTATTCCAGAACTATGTAGCCAGCGTAGGTTGAGACATCAAACCATCTAGATGAGGGTTGATGAGGTGGCCTAACTTGTCAGATTAGGTCCCACCATTCTCATTAGAGTAACTGATAGATGAGGGTCACTCATAGCTTGTCCTTACCAGTGGCGCGGTATTGATACCCTTCTGATTTGGGTTACAGATTGGACCCCAACTCAGCTACATTATTCTATTTGGGGCATATCGTTTAGGTGACTACCTCTTACAGTCTCAGTCTCAGTCTTTAGTAAAGAACTCAGCTAGTTCTATAGATTTAAGGACTATCAGATACAGTTAGATAGCTCAGTACAGAATTCATCTAGTTCCATCAGAATCAGGACTGTTAGACACAATCACTTAGTAATTAGAATATTAGTTATCAGTATATCAGTTATCAGTTATCCATGTTGTCAGTAACTTAATATCCATATTTCATATGATTTCACTTACAGTTATGTATTCATGCATGTATCCTCACGCAGTCATGTTCATGTTAATCAGTCAGTTATAGTTCATGCATATGAACCCTTGCATTCAGCCTTACCTCACTTTGTGTACCAGTATATTCGCACGTACTGACGCATACTTTTCTTTTATGCTATGGTGTTTCATACCACAGGTTCGGACGCTCAGATTCTCGACCGTGCATAGATGGCTTCAGGTTCAATCAGCAGCAGTACACTAGACTTGAGTCCTCATCATTCAAGGATGTTCTATTATTTTATTATTTCAGTACTTAATCATTTCAGCAATCGGAGTTAGTTGGGGACATGCCCCATCAACTCCTTATTCAGACAGTTTAGAGGATTTTAGACTAGATGTTCAGACTAGATATTCGGACTTCAGTATTTTCAGTATTTATGTTCAGTTTTTGTATTCTTATACCTTGTTCAGACATTATTTAGCTTTGAACCTTATGACAGATTTCCACTAGATTTCTTCATTTATTCAAGTTTTATTATTATTACAGTATTGCTATATATAGTGCTCACAACAAGTACCAATCATGGGTTAGCTTGTGGTCCTTCAGGATCGTTAGCACCATGTAGCGTCCGGGGTACCAGATTCGAGGCATTACATATAACCAAAACTAAATTCTATTACCATTAAACCATTATCATGCAATTCCATTATCCAAAACCACAATTAATGCATAGAAAGCATAATTAAAACCATAAGAAATCCTAACCAAGCCTTTAACATCAAAACCCCCAAATCAATGATTGAAAACCAAAACCATAAAATAAACCAAAACCATGCAAGATTTAAAAACCATGAAATCAACCATATAGCCATGCCTTTAATTGAAATTACAAGTAGGGAAGAGAATCATGCTTTATACCAAGAAGATTGATGGAAAGAATTCACCAAGACAAGCCCCAAAGTAATTCCTTAGTTAAAACCCTAGCTCTTTGCCCCAAAAGCTCTTAAGAGAATTATGATATGTTTTGGAAGAGATTCTAAGTGTTTAAGAATAAAATAATAGAGTAAATAACCTCATAAGTGTATTAGAAGTCGTGGGTCCTTAGGGAAATATCCAGAATACCCTCACTTCAATTACATAAAAACTCAACACAGGGTCACGACTGACCTCCTTACGAGTTGTAACCTAGATTACGATTGATACCCCCCCCCCCCCCAATTGTAACCAATACTCAACCATGGATTAGACACTGTCCAGCATGCCACTCATCCAACCAAGTCGTAACCTCATCACAGATTCCTACCCATGATCCGTATCCCTGGCAGAATGTAACACTAGGAGGATCACACATTAACCACCTTATGAGTCACCTATACGATTCATACCTAGGCCTTACGACTCATACCCTCAAGTTGTATCCATTGTAGTGTCCAAAACTATCCCACCAACTAACACTGGTCAGCTTACGACAGGTCTTCACTCGTACCCCTCAGCTTACGACTCGTTCCATGAGTTGTAATGGGTCCAAAGAATGAGATTCCGAGAAATTCTTTAAGGATCCAAAATTGGGATGCTCTAGTCTCTCCCACTAGGAACATTTATCCCCGAATGACAGATAAGGTAGGGGTAACCACACACAGAGTCATTTGCATTATCAAACATCCCTTTAACAAAGTTTGAAAACAAAGAGGCAAAGATGTTAATCTTTCCTTTAACAAACTCAAAAAATAAAGATGGGTTCAAGAACATATACCTTCCGCATAAATATCAGGAGCAGAAAACAAGAGCGAATACTTGAACTTTATGTCCTCTTCTGTTTCCCTACGTGGCCTCCTCCACCTTGTGGTTTCGCCATAGAACCTTTACCAAAGACACATCCTTATTCCGTAACCAATGAACCTGCCTATCCAATATCTCAACTGAGACCTCTTTATAAGATAGAGAATCCGAGACATCAAACCCTTCCAAAGGCACAATCAAAGATGAATCACCAACGCACTTCCTCAACATAGAAACATGAAATACCAGATGAACCAAACTCAAACTAGATTGCAACTTCAAATCATACGCAACGTTGACCATTCTTTCAAAAATCTCAAAAGGACCAATGTACCGAGGACTGAGCTTTTCCTTTTACCAAACCGCACTACTCCTTTCATAGGAGACATCTTAAGGAATACCTTATCCTCAACTACAAACTCCAAGTCTCTACGCCTAATATCCTCCTACGACTTTTGATGACTCTGGGCAGCCTTGAGCCTATCTCGAATCACCTTCACCTTTTTCATAGCTTAACAAATCAAAGTCTGACCAAACAATTCAGCCTCGCCGAGCTCAAACCAACCAATAAGAGATCTATATATTCTACCATACAATGCCTCAAAAGGAGCCAGACTAATACTCTTATGATAGCTATTGTTGTAAGAAAAATCTACCAAAGGTAGATGCTCCACCCAACTGCCACCATAATCAATCACATAGGCTCAAAGCATATCTTCCAAGGTCTGAATAGTCCTTTCCACCTGCCTATCCAACTGCGGGTGGAAAGTCGTACTCAGATTTACCTTTGTCCCTAACCTTTTCTGGAAAGATTGCTAGAAGTGGGATGTAAACTACGTACTATGATTGGAAATAATCGAAATAGGCACCCTATGTAGTTTCACAATCTCTTGAAGATAAAGATTCGCATAATCCTCCGCCTAAAAGCTAGTCCACACAGGGAAAAAATGTGCAAACTTCGTCATCCTATCCACAATGACCCAAATCGAATCAAATTGGTTTCGAGACCAAGGAAAACCGATAACAAAATCCATATTGATCTCCTCCAAATTCTATTCAGGCAACTTAATCTCTTGATATAACCCACCAGGCCTCATGTGGTCAACCTTAATATGTTGAAACACCAAGCACTTGGACACAAAATCAACCACGTCCCGCTTCATGCTACTCCATCAATAGATCTCCTTGAGATCATGGTACATCTTAGTAGAACCAAGATGGACAACATAGCGCAACTCGTGTGCCTCAGCCAAGTTACTTTAGTGCAAATCATCAACATCAGGAACACACAACCTCCCTTGGTACCACAAAGTACCATCACCAATAATCTCAAAATCTGCCACCTTTTGCTCACCAACACTACCCTTGATTTTCATTAAGGCAGAATCCAACAATTTCTTCTCTTTAAGTTCCGCACCAAGAGATGATCTAATGACTTTTTGTACCATCACACCACCATTCTTGGAGTCCAAGAGATGAACTCCAAGATTTGACAAGCGATAAATATCTTTCACCAATTCCGCTTTCCTTCTTTCACATGAGCCAAAATACCCATGGGCAACCTGCTAAGAGCATTAGCAACCACGTTAGCTTTACTTAGGTGGAAGGGAAGACTCATATCATCGTCCTTGAGAAGCTCAAGCCATCTTCTCTGCCTGAGATTAAGCTCTTTCTACGAGAACACATACTGCAAACTCTTATGATCAGAAAAGATATCCATGTGGACCGTATACAAATAATGCCACCAGATCTTCAAAGCAAACACAACGGCCAACAACTCCAAATCATGAGTAGAATAGTTCCTCTCATGCATCTTCAACTACCTAGACACATAGGCTATCACCTTTCTATGTTGCATCAACACACAACCAATACCAATCCAAGATGCTTTACCACAAACTATGAACCCATCATTTCCTTTCGACAAAGTCAAAATTGGAGCTGAAGTCAACTTATCCTTCAACTTCTCAAAACTCCCTTCTCACGCATCCGACCAAGAAAAATTAACCTTCTTTTGAGTCAACTTAGTCAAAAGAGTAGCCATCGATGAGAAGCTCTCCACAAACTGCCTATAATACCTGACTAAACCTAAAAAGTTTTGAACATCAGATAGAGTCCTAGGTCTGGGCCACTTCTTTACCACATCCACCTTCTGCGAATCCACTATAATCCCTTCACTAGAAATGATATGACCTAAGAAAGTCATAACATTCAACAAAAACTCATACTAAGAGAACTTAGCAAACAACTGTTGTTCCCTTAAGGCCTGCAACACCACATGAATGAGATTAGCATGATCCACCTCACTCTTTAAATACACTAAAATATTGTTAATAAATGGAATAATGAAAAGATCCAAATACTACCGAAACACCTTGTTTATCAGATCTATAAATGTTCCCGCAGCATTTGTCAATCCAAATGACATTACCAAAAACTTATAATGCCCATACATAGTGCGGAAAGCCGTCTTAGGGATATCCACCTTCCTAATCTTCAACTGATGGAACCCAGACCGAAGATCTATCTTAGATAAGAACTTTGCACCTTACAACTGGTTAAACAGATCATCTATCAGTGGGAGAGGATATTTGTTCTTGACCATTACCTTATTCAACTGCCTGTAGTCGATGTATATACAAATAAAACCATCTTTCTTGTGCACGAACAACACCAATGCACCCTATGGGGAAACACTAGGATAAATAAACCCTTTGTTTAGAAGATTTTTAATTTGCTTTTTGAGTTCCCTTAACTCAGCTGGAGCTATTTTATACAGAGGAATAGAAATTCATGAGTGTCTCAAAGCAAATCAATACCAAACTCTATTTCTCTATTCGGAGGGACATCTAGAAGTTCATTCGGAAAGACCCCTGGAAACTCATTAACCACAGGGACCAAAGACAAAAGAGGACCTTCCGAATTAGAATCTTTAACCCGAACCAAGTGATAAAGACAACCTTTAGAGATTAACCTTCGAGCTCTAAGATAAGAGATAAACTTCCCCCTAGGTGCTATGAAACAACCTTCCCATTCTATTTTTGGCTCACTAGGGAACCTAAATATGACCCTACGGGTTTGACAATCCAAATTTTCATAACAAGAATGGAACCAATCTATGCCCAAGATTACATCAAAATCTACCATACCCAACTCAAATAGATCTGCCAAAGTCTTCCTACTACTCACAGATACCACACAACCCCTATAGACCCGTTCAGCAATGACCGAATCTTCTACCGAGGTAGAAATAGAAAACAGATCCAAAATAGTTTTTGGATCAAAACCAAAAGACACAACTACATAAGGAGTCACATAGGGAAGGGTAGAACCTGGATCAAGCAAATAATACATGTCATGAGAGAAAATTTTTAACGTACTAGTAACAATATCAGGCGATGCCTCAGATTCCTGATGGGACGCCAAAGCACACAACCTGTTCTAACCAACACTGGAACTAGGAGCAGTAATAGAAGCATATTCCATACCTCTGGGTGTAGGAACGGAAGATGAAGCCACCAGAATCTTATTCTCCCCCATAGCAACCTTGTTAGACGGATAATCCCTGAGCCGGTGGCCTACTTGGCCACACTTGAAGCACTTATGCCTACCTTCCTTATAGAATCCCTGATGAGGACGACCACAAAACCGACAAGAAGAACCCAAAAAAACAGACTGATCTCTGCTTGTCAGAGACTGGGCCCCCTGAGCACGAGAATTATCACCACCATGATGACGCCTATCGCCTGACTGCTGGGGGTAAGGAGCACTGACAGTAGAGAAGGAACCAAAACTCCCCCAATTCCTTTTCTTGTATTTCCTACCATATCTACTACCTTGAAACTCGGCACCTCCCTAATAAAAAAACTTACCCTGCTTACCCTGCCTGTCTCCATATTCTGTCTACCTTCTCTTGTCATTCTCAACCTACTGCATATGAACAGTCAGAGTCAACATATCAATATCTCTTATGATCAAAGAAGTCTTGCTCTATAGAATTAAATTTTTGTTCATCCAGAAGCAAACTTTCTCATTCTCAACCTCATATTAGCCACCAAATTAGTAGCATACAGTGACAACTAATGGAACTTCAAAGCATACTCTTTTACAGACATTCTCCCTTGCCTGAGGTTCACAAACTCCTCCATCTTAGCTTCTTCCAACTTTTGAGGAAAGAACTGATCTATGAAAGCATCAGAAAAGGCCTCCCACAAACCATCCCCTTCTACATTACCTTTATCTCTGTCCCACTCCTCATACTATAGACAAGCAACCTATTTGAGTTGATAAGCTGCAAAGTTTAATCCTTCCTTATTAGTATCCCTTATTACCCAAAAGATCTTCAAGCCCTGTGGTTCTTCCTCCACCTTTACTCCCATAAAAATTAAAGGATCCATCTTCATAAACTGTTGAAGCCTAGTGGCCTCAATAGATACAACATTGGTCGTACCTCGCTCGGCCTGAGAAGTAACCAGTTGGGCAATAGCATGCATGGACTGACGAAACTCAGCACTTGTCACATTACCCCAAGGGACTTGAGGAACAGTATGAGGAATATGAGAAACTCCGGTACAATTAAGAACAGGACCATGATATTGAAAATGTACTCAAGACATAGAGGTACTCCTTCAACATTATCCCCAGTTGGGATGAAAGAATTTCCTTGTGTTCCAGATCTAGGATGCATAATCTGTGAAAGAATTTCCTTGTGTTCCAGATCTAGGATGCATGATCTGAAAAATGAATAAACAAAGATTAGAGGAAATTCCAGGGTAAAGAAGTCAATCTTGAAGAAAGAATACCAAGAAAGTAAAACATTCCTAGATGTCTTGCAGCCTCTCCCTTATGAGTGCGGTGCGCTACACACCCCTAAAAGTGACTCTACTCAATACGGCTTTATGGACTCTCAATTGACCATTAACCTAGGCTTTGATACCAACTTGACACAGCCTGAACGGTGGTCTTGTCATAATGGGCATCCTAAGTCCACCTAGGATCGGGGAGCACCCCTTTAACCTAACCCAACCACCTTACACAGCCTTAGATGAGCTGAATTTTGAGTTTATAACAAGATTGCACAATGCTCTCATAAATACTTTAGGAAAGGGTCATAACCATGACCAACTCAACCAAGTCTGCCCATACCAATCTAGCCATCTATACCATATTAAACCATAGAGAATATTGAAACATAATATGAAAGTCAAACCCAAAATATAATACAATGGTATGGTGAGAATTTATGTTCGATGATGCCAACCTCCCAGGTTATTCCAAAGCCAAGGCTGACACCAATAACGATCTTACCCATTCCAACCCCCAGAAGTACCACAAAGCCTCTGTCCCAAAGAATACAAATTTTTAGTTGGGACATGCCCCCAACCATGGCCAAAACCAATATCAGGAAAGGAAATAAAAATTCTAAGAATGTCCAATATGAAATGATGCCTTCCGAAAGGATGGAAGTTCACCACTTCAGTCCAATAAGTTGTCCCCGAATCAAGTACTATGAAGGAGGATTTGAATATCCAGTTCCTGCATAGCATGAGTATAAAGCCACCAGTAGACGGGTTAGCGGGTGAACACCAGCATGAAACTCAGGATAAGGATAAAGTAATGATAGTTGAAAAAACCAAGTGAAAACCATTCAATACAAATAACCATACATATATATAAGTGTTGTGAAAAGGGAACAGGTTTAGTATGCAATTTAAAACCTTAACATAGGTCGTGTGGCTTAGCCGTCCTACCACCCCCAAGCCATATAAGTTCAGCTCCCTCTGCTGAAAGGGTCCTAGTGCATGTAGCCGCATGACTAGGCAATAATCCTGGGATGACTAGCACATCCCTCCTATATAAACGTGACACTTGCACGTGGCCATCGAAAACCCCTCATATCAGTAAATATGAGTTTCTGGTTTTGATCCCCCTGGGATCGCCACATTCCATGGCTTAGCTTACACTTCTCACCATTAATACCCAATTAAAACCAAGTCCAAACAATTTAATTATCCATTTATTAACCAAGGATATTCAATAAACCACTGGTATCGTCATACCACCATACTTGCAAGCATTATTAATAGCCATACTATTTAGATTAGGGGGACTCTTGGTGCCCTTTCTGTTTACCATATTAACCTCTTGGGAGACTACCATGTTCTCCATAATCATAACCAATTAGCCTTTAACCTTTGTAAACCTTTTAAAGGCTGACCAAGAAAAGTAGTAAATAAAGCATATAAAATACACACTAAGGGCACATCACCTGTAATAAAAAATGTCCCACAACTGTACCTCACACCTCTTATACTAACAGTTCTATAGTAATACCATACATAATAAAAGAACACACCAGATAGAGATACAAATATACATAATATCACATACAAGTAGAATAAAAGAAGAACTTGTATAATCAAGATCGTTAAGTACAAATAAGGGAAGTTAGAACAATTAGACATTAACAAGTCAAGATTTAGAACAAATAGATAGATAACAAGTCAATATGGCTATTCAATCATAACATAAACATGATAAAGCAAGCACAATGTATATGACGATGATGATGCCTGAGATCGTCACACAGTCTCCGTATACACCTAGAGAGCCCAAACTTCCCAGTGTAGGACCCATGGAGGATTCATCAACCCATATACTACCCCGTATACACCTATAGAGCTAAAGCTCTTCGTTAACCCATATAAAATCAATATCCATGAATATTCTCCACATATCCTTTAGAGAGGTCTATGAAATTCAATGTTTCTAATATTTCTAGAATATCCAGTATTTCCAATATTTCCAAAGCACATACATAACATGAGACATAAACCAAGTGAGATCAACAACAACAACAACAAGTATATACAAAATATACAACAAACAAGTGAAATTATGCATATGTGCTATGAGGATATAAAGTTTACAATCACTCCCAACGAGTATTTTCACAACAGACCACATAATGTATTCCAAAACCAACCACAATGATATATTTTTTCAACCACATGTGCCATTATTCGCTCATTATTTCTAACCATCCATTAATTTTCACAAGTTTCATATGCCCACAAGTATGAATATATCAAAATACACCAATGGTACCACAATAGGTATTTTAAACTACACAATACGATTATTCTCATGTATTAAAGGCTATCAACATCATATGGGACCCTATACAGTCACAGATATAACATAAAATCTTAGTTTAAGCAATCACATCACATATAGGCCCCCACACGGGCACAATACATAGATAGCCATTTTTCATGATTAGTTTTCACTATTAACATGCATTTTGTACTATCATTTACTACCTAACCCAGTCTGAAAGAGTTAAGACCTAAATCGAATGATGGAACCGGTCTACAACACTTCAATCATAAATCCCTACTTCTCACAAATGGTTCTGAAATCAACTAAAACCTAAAAGCATAGAATCTATGTGTCAAAATAAAGTTAACTATACCCATATTGCCTACTTTTGATTTGGGATCAAAATGGACTCCCGAAATGAGTTTTCGAAAAAGAAGGGCAAAATTATAACTTTACTTCAAAAATGTGTTTCCCATATTTTTAAAAATCTATAGCTGAAAATCCAAGTCAAATAGAGTAAAAAACAAGGCTCAAATCAAAGAAAAATTATTTTTGAGTTGTACCAGGTAAAATCTTTGAAATTCGTGTTAAAATCAAGAATAAAAATTGTTTTGAAGGTTAAATTTATTAAAAACTAGGAATTATAAGATTAAACATTATTTAAGTGAAAAGGAGTGAAATAGGGGGAAAATCAAGCCCTAAGACTTTTGAGTTTCTGAGAAATTAATCAAGAATTGGAATAAAAAAGGATGAAATCTCATCTTAAGTCCGTAGTAGAATCAAGCAATAGATGTTAATATAGCTTCCCAAGTTTCCACAAGCTTCACTTTTAAGCTCTCACACTATTTTAATGTTTAACTCTCAAGAGGCAAGGTGAATAGTTGTTTTTATATTGCAGATTTTTTACACCAAAATTTTAAGTCCCAAAATGGACTTCAATGGGATTTCGGGATTCGTTCGGAGTATGATATATGCAAACATACTTTGCAACCACACTAAATTCAATGCTCTAGACTCAATGACTATATCAAAATTTTGAAAAAATGTTTTTCACAAACTTGACTTGACCCCCAAAATACGAAATCGCAATTTTTCAAACTGAGGGTCAAAATTAGATTTAAAAGTCGTAACAGCACACAAAATATGCTACAACCCTAACATCAGCGTTCCGGATCCTCTGGCGTAGTCTATTTGGCCATCCATTGCACAAATCAAAATATATCCACATTAGTCTGAAATAAGGCTATCAAAGCCACCAAAAACCACGATATCGCATAAATGGTACCAAAATGCATCGTGAATCTTGTCAATCACCCTCACACCCTAGAAATACCATAATGCAACTAAGAAAAGGGTAAAATAGTCAAATCACACAAAATCATAAATTTCACATAGTTTATCAAATTTTCAGGTCATTACATCATCCACCACTAAAAATTCTAGTTTGTCCTCGAACTAAGGCAAAGAAATACCTGAATCAACTAAGAGATAGGGATAGGAACAACGCATATCAGACTCGACCTCCCAAGTAGCCTCATCTACAGGTCAATATCACCACTAAACCTAAACCAAAGGGATAACTCTAGAACGCAACTGTCTAACATCCCTAGCCAAAATGGAGATCGGTTCCTCAACAAAGGACACCCGCTCATCTAACTGAACTGAGTCCCACCGAATGACATGGGACTCATCAAGAATTTAGTGGCAAATCATAGAAACATAAAAACTAAATGAACAGCTGACAAACCTAGAGGCAAAGCTAACTCATAGGCCATATCACCAACAGTCCAAAGATTCTTAAATGGACCAATATACCAGGGGATAAGTTTTCCCCTCTTTCCAAACCTCATCACACTCTTCATGGGTGAAACTCAAAGGAAAACACGATCACTAATACCAAATATCAAGGCACAAAGCCTACATCTGCATAGCACTTTTGTATACTTTGATTCGCTCAAAGTCTATCCTCAGTGATTCGGACTCCGTCCAAAGACTCACGAAGCAAGTCCATACTTCAAGGCCTCACCTATGAAACATCAAACCAACCCCACCAGTAGTGGTAACTAAAATCACGAAACATCTTAGTCACTCCCGGATGGATGGAATATCTAGAACAATGGGCCTCCTCTAAGATCAACTTAATCCAATCACCTACTCTCAGCACAGAAACTCAACCCTCAATCTTTAAAACTCCATCCAAAAGAAGTAAGGCTTTCTTAGCTTCACCAGTGAACAAATTATCTCAAATCAACCTCAATCCAACATCATCAAATTGATGAGCTCGAATCAGCTCCATCAAAGAAGATCTAGCCTCCACAAATGCCAAAATGCGGCCAAGTGTCAAAATATTAAGCCTAACCATCTGGTTAGCTAAATAATGAACCTCTAAGGCTAAAAGTCTCTCCTGAGTTAAAAGAAGTGCCAAGCTACCCATTCTTGTCGACTTTCGGCTCAAGGGATCCACAACCACATTAGCCTTGCCCGGATGGTAGAGAATAGTTAAGTTATAATCTTTAAGTAACTTAAGCCAATGATACTTTCTCATATTAAGATATCACTGGGTGAAGAAGTACTGAAGGCTACCATGATCTGAGAAGATCTCACAATGGACTCCATACAAGCAGTGCCTCTACAACTTCAAAGCAAACACAACCACACATAACTTTAAATCATTGGTAGGATAATTTCTCTCATGAGGCTTTAACTAACGAGATGTATAAGCAATCACCTTGCCCTCATATATCAACACAGCATCCAATCCAATACCTGAAGTATCACAAAATACGATAAACTACACCCTTCTTAGAAAAAGTCAATATAGGAGATAAAGTCAACAAATCCTTGAGCTTTTAAGAGCTCATTTCATAAGCATCAGATCGCTAAAAAAAAATCTTTTTCTGAGTCAACATAGTTAAAGGAACTTGAATATATAAGAAACCCTTAAAAAAACACCAATAATAACCTGCCAAGCCAATAAAACTCTGAATCTCAGTAGGCAAAATAGGTTTAGCCCAATCACGAACTACTGCAACCTTGGATGGATCAACTATGATACCTTCCTTAGTCACCACACAACCCAAGAAAGAAATAGACTCTAACTAAAACTCACACTTAGATAAATTCACATACAACTTCTCATCCCTCAATCTCTGAAGCACAATTCGTAAATACTCCTCATGCTCAGCCTCACTCTTGTAATAAACAAAGATATCATTTATAAATACAATAACAAAGGAAACAAGATATGATCGAAACATCTGATTCATCAACTCCATGAACACGGAAGGGGCATTGGTCAACCCAAAGGACATGACCTAGAAATCATAATGACCATATTAAGTTTGAAATGCTTTCTTCAAAATATCTAAAGCTCTAATCCTCAACTGATGGTAATCGAATCTCAAATTAATCTTAAAAAATATCGCAACACCATAAAGTGATCAAATAAATCATCAATGAGAGAAAGAGGATTCTTATTCTTAACTGTCACCTTATTCAACTGTCGATAATCAATACACATCCGCATAGACCCATCCTTTTTCTTCATACACAAGGAAAACACACCCTAAGGTGATATACTAGGTTGGATAAATATCTTATCCAATAACTCTTGCAAATGATCCTTCAATTCCCTCAACTTGGCTGGGTCCATCCTATAGTGAGGAACAGAGATGGGCTTGGTTCCCGGATCAATATCATAGCAAAATTAATATCACAATCCAGAGGCATACCAAGCCAATTTGTAGGGAATACATCCATAAACTCATGAACAACACAAACAAAATCTAATAAAGAAGGTGAAAAAATAATAGCATCACGAATATAAGCCAAATAAGTAAACATCTCTGCTCAACCAATCGACGAGCCTGAACACAAGAGATAACCCTCTTAGGACCCGAATGAAAAGAACTATTCTAAGCTATCCTCGACATACCCAGCGAAGCTAAAGTCACGGTCTTAGAAAAATAATCTAGGACAACATGATAAATAGTCAATTAATCCATACCCAAAATAACATCAAAATCAACGATATCTAATATAAACAAGTCTACCGAAGTCTCACAACCAAAGAAAGTCACAGTAAAAGATCAGAACACCTGATCCACCACTAAATAATCACCTATTAGGGTAGATAGGAAAGAGACTCACTAACAAAATCAAGACCCAAAGAAAAATACACAAACACATAGGAGAAAGTCAATTCAGGATTATATAATACAGATCCAGATTTGAAATAAATGGGGATAATAAATATGGTCACAATGTTTGAAGCCTTTGCCTCAGGTTTGGATAGTATACCATAACACTGCCCACAACTACCAACCGCCTATGTTCACCCACAACCACCCCCATGACCTCTACTACCTCTGCCCCTAGCACCTCTAGTAACACCCCTAACTCTCACGGCCATAACAAAAGTAGCTCTAAACACATGGTGGGGACAGTTATTTGCCACATGGCTAACCTCATTGCATACATAGCAAAGTTTAAACTTGATGTAATGGCCATCCTGCATTGTAAAGCCAGATGATCCACCACCTGAACTCTATAAATTCGCCAGCACTGATCTGTCCTAATATCTATGAGAATGTCAAAAATCTCTCCCATGAGAAACCTGACCTTTAAACTCACCAAAAAAGTGCACCTTCTTGAAGCCTACCTGAGATGCCCAAAGAATACCATCAATCATCTTAGCATGATAAATAAAACTCTAAAAAGATGCCCCAAATACAACCATTTATGATGTAGCCAACTGAAAAAAGACATCCAAACCCTTCACAAACTTCCAAATCTTCTCAAACTCAATAGAAATACTAGTATAGGAATATCTAGACAAGGCATGAAAGTGTTCCTCATACTTTTCTACAATTATAGAGCCCTGCTTCAGGTGGTCAAACACATCACACATCCAATCTCTTAAACTATAAGGCCAAAATCTCTCAAAAAGGGCATTGGCAAACTAATCTCATGTCATCTCAGGAGCATCAACAAGTCTGCTACCAACAACCAATCTCTACCAATATCTAGTTACATCTCTCAATTGATAGGTAGCATAAGTCATTCCATGCAACTTTAACAAACCTAAATTATGTAACTTCTCTCAGCAATCAATCAAACACTCATAGGCATCCTCATCCACAACATCACTAAACCTAAAAGGACCCAAATAAGTAAATCTCTTAAACCTCATTTAATCCGTAGAAGATATCATAGTACTCACAGTAAGAGGATGCATAATGAATCTAGCAGGCTGAGATCCCATCTAAGGATGTAACATAGATGAAGGTTAAACTTTCAACCTCGGGATACTATGTTCAAATGTTAATGCTGGAACAGGAATAGGACTCAGGGTATGAGAAGTACCCAAAACAAAACAAGGTGTAATAGAAGGATTTACACTCTGAACTGGAGGAGCACCCAGCATAACCAAAGGAGAACCCTCTAAACGCGTCAGTAGACGCACCAAGAACTCCTTATACATTGGGGAAGATGAACCCTAAAGAATTAGAGTAGAAACTACACCTTCAACTTGCTCAACATGAGGCCTAAGGAGAGTCCCCTAGTACTCCACCTTGATGGAGATAAACTATGAGCCTGTACCCTCCCTCGAGTTCGTCCATGACCTAGGCTCACCCTGTTAATTAAACCCTCTCTCCAAAATCAAGCTTTGCATCACTGACCTCATGGGACCTAGTCAACACTAGCTGTGTAGAAAGAGTGAAACACAATACAGAACACAAGATATGAAAAAACATTGTATGGTAAGAAATAAAATAGGAGAAGTTTCATAAAGACATCCTATAGCCTCTTCAAGATAGATACAAACTTTATGTATCGATTCATGGGACTCTATTAAACATCTTATTCTTACACCATTGAGACCAATGAAAACCTGGCTGCTCTGATACCAATTTATCATGACCCAAAGTCTAAAGATCATGATGGTACTCATTGTAGCGAACCTTGTTGAGTAAGTCTATCATCCAAACTGATACACAAGTAGAAAAAATAGAAATACCCCTAAGGTAGGGCTTTTAGAACAAAGCCGAACCACATAAGTATAAATAATATGGAAAGAAACATATACAAAACCATATATTCCCAAAAATTGATGTCAATAGTATAAGAACTACTAATATAAATGATAAGCCAAATACATCAAAAATATCCACACAGGGTCAATATCTGTCTTCGAATACAAAGAAATACATAACTACTATAGACAGATAAGGGTGAACTCTAGATGCATGAATGTCCAACTGCTACCTTAAGTAATTTGAAGGCGCTCAAAATCAACCAATTTGAGATGCAGTTGAGCTAGGACCTACACTAAAAGGGTGCAGTAGGCGTGAGTAAGGTCCACTTGTACTCGGTAGGTATCATAGGCCATCCAAGCAAAGACAGAACAATTAGACATAACAAGTCAAGATATAGAACAAATAGATAGATAACAAGTCAATATAGCCATACAATATAAACACAATAAAGCAAACACAATGTATATGATGATGATGATGATAATGAATGAAACCATCGTACAATCTCTATATACACCTATAAATCTAAATCTTCCTAATGTAGGACCCATAGAGAGTTCTTCAGCCAATATACTACCTCGTATACATCTACAAAACTAAAGCTTTTGATGTAGGACCCATGGGGGATTCATCAACCTATATACAACTATATATATGACTCTTCTCCACATATCCTTCGAAGAGGTTTATAAAATCTGATGTTTCCAATATTTCTATAATGTCAAGTATTTACAGTATTTATAATATTTCCAAAGCACATAGAAACATGAGACACAAATTAAATGAGACCAACAACAACAACAACAGGTATATATGAAACATATTAAAAAATAAGTGAAATTATGCGTATGATGCCATGAGGATGTAAAGTTCACAATCACTCCAAATGAGTATTTCCACAACCAACCACATAATGTATTTCCATAACCAACCATAATGATACATTTTCACAATCACATGGGCCAATATCCACTCATTATTTCCAACCTTCCATAAATTTCCACATGTTTCATATGCCCAAAAGTTTGAATATATTATAATAAACCAATGGTACAACAATAGGTAATTTCAACAACACAATATAATTATTCGTATGTATTCAAGGCTATCAACATCATATAGGACCCCACACGGTCACACATATCACATAATTTCTTAATTTCAGCAACCACATCACATATAGGCCCCCACATGATCCAATACATAGATAATTATTTTTCATGATTAGTTCTCACCCTTAATATTTATTTTGCACCATTATTTACTACCCAACCCAGACTAAAAGAGTTAAGTCATAACCTACCTTAAATACCAAAATCGGTCTCCAACACTTCAATCACAAAGTCCTACGTCTCATGAATGGTTCTAAAACCAAGAAATATAGAATTTATGCATCAAAATAAAGCTAACAATGCCCATATTGTCTATATTTGGCTCGGGATTAAAATGGACCCTCAAAACGAGTTTTCAAAAAAGAAAGGCAAAATTGTAACTTTACTTTAAAATCCTTTTTTTTATATTTTTAGAAATCTACAGATAAAAACTCAAGTCAAATCGAGTTAAAAACAAGGTTCATATCAACGAAAAATATTTACGAGCTTTACCGGGTAAAATCTTTGAAATCCATGTTAAAATTGACAATCAAAGTAGTTTTGAAGGTTAAATTGGTGAAAACTAGGAACTATATGATTCAAACATTTTTCAAGTGAAAATGAGTTAAATTATGGTTTAAAATCAAGCCTAAGATTTATGAGATTTTGAGAAATTAATCAAGAATTAGAGTAGAAAAGGATGAAATCTCACGTTAAATATGTAATAAAATTAAGAAATAGATATTAATCTAGCTTCACAAGCTCCCACAAGCTTCACTTTTAAGCTCGCACACTATTTTAGTGTTTAACTCTCAAGAGGCAAGGTGAAAGAATAGAAAAATGGGCAAAAAAGAGGGGCAAAAGCTATTTTTATATTGCAGATTTTTTACACCAGATTTTTAAGTTCAAAAATAACTTCAATGGGGTGCCCCAAAATTCATTCAAACTATGATATAAGCAAATAAACTATCTAACCATAATTAATTCGATGCGCAGACTCAATGGTAATATCATAATTTTGAAAAATATCATTTTCACAAAGTTGACTTCCGAAATTCAAAATTGCAATTTTCCAAATTGAGGATCGAACTAAGATTTAAAAGCAGTAAAATCATACCAAACATGCTGTCACCCTAAAATCAATGTTATGGATCTGCTGGCATGGTCCGTTTGGCCATCCGTTGCACGGATCAAATGATATCTACATAAGTCCGAAATAAGGCTCTCAAAGCAACCAAAAACCACAATATCGCATAAATGATACCAAAATGCATCGAGAACTATGCCAATTACCCCAACATCTTAGAAATACTATAATGCAACTATGAAAAGGGGTAAAATAGTCAAATCATATAAAATTATAAATTTCACATATTTCATCAAATTTATATGTCGTTATAGAGTGGTAGATGATGAAGGAATAGAAGTAGATGGAGTGTTATCAATGAAAGGTATACCATTATTATAGTCTGCAGGTACAAAAGGAGGATAGTCAGAATAGAAAAGAGTAGGAAAAGAATAAAAAATAAGAGGATAAGTAGAGGGTGCAGTGAAAGGAAAAACTAATTTAAAAAAAATTGACATCCCTTGAAACAAAAAACTTGTGAGTTTCAAGATTCAATAATTTATAGCCTTTTGGATTAAAAGGTTAGCCTAGGAAAACACATTTGATAGCTCTTGGATCAAGTTTGGATCAAAATTGAGTGAGAGTTCTTGCATATCATAAACAAGCAATAGCCCTTAGTGAGTTAATATTTATGATTTAGAGAAAAAAATCTAGTAAGGTGAGTTGTAACCTAAAACCCTAGAAGGTAATATATTTATCAAATGAGTTGCAGTCAAGAGACACTCACCTCGATAAGGCATAGGTAAGTTAGATTGAAACAAATAGGCTCTATAAACTTCTAATAAGTATTTTTGCTTTCTCTTAACAATCCTATTTTGTTAAGGGTTGATATATAAGAGGCCCGATGAATGATACCTTTCAAAGAAAGAAAATTTGAAGTATATAAACTTGTCCCAAGTTCTTTTGCATTATTAGAATTATTATCTTTACTTTTGTGTTAAATTGTTACTCTACCGTGGGTAACAACTGTTGTAAAACATGAAAAGCATTGGTTTTGGTTTTTAAAAGGTATGACCAAGTTCCCCTACTAAAATCATCAACGATAGTCAAGAAATATATGTGACCTTCATGAGTAGGAACTTTATAAGGTCCCTAAGTATCCATGTGAATAAGTTAAAAAATTGATGTAGTAGAAATGGAACTAACAGGGAAGGGTGGCTTAGTTTGTCTTACCTTAGCACACACATCACAAGGTAGATCAATAAGTAGTAAAGAAGTAACAAGGAAATAAAATACATGCTTCATACTAGAAATAGGCAAATACCCCAATCTTTGATGCGATGGCTTATATTAGAAATAGATTGACTAGAAATCAGAAGAAAATGAAATTCTTTAAAATTGGTGATAAATGAAACATCTCTAGAATTTTGAAGAATAGGCTGATTACAAGAAGAATATAAAACTAAATTTTCTGAAGGAAATGATCCAGACTAAATTGAAGATGTCCTAGACTTGGTAGGACTTGACTTTAGTAAGTATAATCTTTCTCTAACCTCCCTAAGAATCACTGGACTCTTCATTAAAGGGGCCTAAAAATAGCACCAACAGAAGAAAATATGAGTGAAAATTAATTTTGGGTACTAAACCAATAGACTGAGAGTAAGTTAAACTTGAAATTTCGAATAAAAAGGACATTGTGAATGATCAGATCTAAGAAAAGGACCACACTTCCTTTATGTGTGACCTTCAACTTATGTTACTTAGGTAGATTAACATACAAGGCACTAAGGAGAGCTGTTAGGCTTGTTAGAAATGATATCATAAGTCATATATTCAGAAGCACCAAAGTCTAAAATCCAAGAGGATGAGTTAACATTCGATAAGAAAGAATAATAGAAAGAATTAAAAAGAGGGGTGATTACACGAACACAGTTGGCAGAACCAACAACATTAGAGTATTGGTTGCTCTGTTGTCCATTCTTGTTATCCTGAAAAAGGTGACAATATTGATTATGTTGAGCATGACTGAAACATTTACCATGACCTATATCCTCTATAGCATTAAAACTTGAGATTTGATTGTTATTTTGTCTACTCATAGAATGACTCTTTTCACTATTGTAGTGCCTGTTAATAAAATATCTAGTGTTATTTTTGGTTTATCTACTCATGGATTGAATACTTTCTTACCCTCCATATTAATATTTCTTTGGCTTGGTGAACTTGAAATCTATACAAAAATCTTATTAACCTGTAACACCTTGTAATGGTATGGTTTGAGAACTTGCAATGAGTGCAAAACTTTTCTTCTTTATGTTTTTCAAATGTTGGGTTGAATTTGTCCAATGTTCCATTAAAATTCTAAGGTTTGAGGCTCTTGGATTTGTGTTGAATCTATTGTTGCTAGCTACGAAATCTACCTCAGAAGTATGAGTAGAAACATGAACCTCTCTTTGATTTTCATCTTATATGAGTAAAGAATAGGCATGTGCTACAGATGATGAGGGTTTCAGCATAAGAATGCTGCTCTTGACCCCTGAATAGGTCTCATTGAGACCCATTAAAAAATGGATTTGTCTTACATCTTGATGAGATTTTAGGGTTTTGAGCTTTTCTCCACACATACAACTGCAAGAACAATGAACAAAGGTATTAAAAACATCTAGTTCATCCCATATCTTCTTTACCTTCGTTTAATAAGTAGCAATGTAGTTTTTTCCTTGCACTACATCATTGAGATCTTTTGAAGTAGATAAAGTTATGCTCTATTATATTGACCAAACCTAGCTGATAGATATGACCAAATTTCTTTTGCAGTTTTTGAACATAACACAGAATCTTCAATATTCTTTGAAAGAGAGTTCAAGATCCAAGAGATTACCATATCATTACACCTGACCCCTGCTTGGTGTTGTGATGAATATAAATCTGGTTCATCTAGTGAACCATCAATGAGACCAAGCCAATTCGTTGCTGACAGTGCTATCACTATGGCACAACTCCAGCCAACATACCCCTTTCCATCAAAAATAGAGTTCACTATTTACATACCCAAGGAATTTGCTAGATGAACGTAAAAGGGGTTAGATAAATCCTAAGGTGATGATGTTTCTAGTAGTGTAACCACACTCTATTGAGTATCTGTAACGGTATGAAAGAGGGAAGAAAAAGAAAGAGTAGGAAAAAAAGATAAAGAGACCAGAAATTAAAAAAATTCTTACTGCTCTGATACTATATAGGAAATAACAAGCACATGATATGGAAATTTTTTGATCTGTATTTCTTCATTTACAGCGTTCCATATATACATCTAATAGGAATAGCATAGAAGCTTCCAATTATATAACTAACTATATAGGTGTCCTACACATTACTGATTTAGTGTTAACAATAAGGAATCAAAGTAATTTTGTCCATTTATCAAGGGAGTAATGGATAGTATAATGATAATATTTACTAGGTATATGATGTAAAAGGATGAATTATATTGTTCTTGTAATGATAAGTATTAGTACAAATATGCTTTTGTAATAGAGGCCCAATTCTCTTAAAATAAGAGATGAAAGCGAAAAAATCTTTGTCAGAGCAGATCTTTGTCATTTCATTTGATATGGACAATGAGAAACTTTGGGAGAATTCCTATAATCAACAGTTGTTTAGTTCTAAATTAATGTAAAGGCTTAAGTCATTGCTAGCCACTTAAAGTTGTCCCGAAATTTCACTTAAACCCCTGAATTCAGACATGTACCTATCAGGCCCTTCTTCATCTATAATTTTGTTTTAATTCTTAGCAATCTTGTTTTTACAGTGCATTTTGGGGAAAATTTTTCTCCTCATTGATCTGAAAATTAAAATATCTTCTTGAATCTTTTCACTTGAGTTCTTGAAAATTTAATTCTTGGTGAAGTTGCTTTTTTTTTTTTTGAAAAATTTAGTAGCAAGAAGACAAAAAATTTGATTCTTGACTGACAAAGGCTTAAAAATGTAGAATAGAATCTTATTAAAAAAATAAAGATCAAATTGGGTCAAAAAAATTTCCGCAAAACTTCATTTTTTCCGACTAACTTGATATGAATATCAAATTACTTTCTTGATATTATTAAAGAATTCGAATTCTAAGGAACCCACAACACAAGAAGAAGAAAAGATAACAATAAATATAAATTGATACTAATAAAAAAATTTCTCTAGCGAAACTTTATTTTTTCCGGCTAAATTGATATGAATCTAAAATTATTTTCTTGATATTATTAAAGAATTCAAATTCTAAGGAACCCACAACACAAGAAGAATAAAAGACAGAAACAAATATAAAATGACACTATTACTTCATTGGAAAACTCAAAAGAAATAAGATTGCTAAAAGAAGTTTGGAAATTATTTTTTACAGAATTTGATGGAGAAGAAGATGATACAAAGGGGGTGGGGAGGTAGGGAAAAGTTTCCTTTCTTGTACTTTTTTGATTAAAAATTATAAATTGTATTATAGATTTTTTTTAACAATTATTTTTTTTAATATCTTTTTGGATTTACTTGCCAAATGACATCATTTAATTTGTTATTTTGCCACGTCACCGTAATTTCACTACACACACTTTACATTTATAGCTAAATATTAAAAATGTGTTTAGATGGTTTGAATTCAAGTAGTAAAAATGTTCAATAGATACAAGACCAGTAGTAAAGGTATTCAATAGGTACAAGTCTGAGTTGAGGGGTTTTAAGTGAAATTTCAGGATAACTTAAAGGAGTTGTTGATGACTTAAGCCTTATGTAAATATTCATTAACTTCTTTACAAAAACTATCCAGTTCGAACAAATTCTTAGAATCTCTCCATCTGTCCCTGCTTGTTATATGAGTTATAGTCTCCCCATTCTTCGTAAATTCTATGTCTAATTTAACATTGTTATATAAAATAAAAAGAAATAAATATTATAAGTAGTAGAATGACCAGAGAGGGCAGTCATGTCGGCCTGATTTATACCATGACACCCAAACATGGTATTGAGACGTTGATTTAAATTGAAAGTAGGCTTAGGCAAGTTGCCTTCCACATTTGAAGCTTTTGATGTGAACCCATCTAGCCTTTCAAATCCCACTGCTTACCCTAGTCCACCTGACTTCATTGTATAAATTTCAAAAGTTCTCCTTACTTTCTTAAATTTACTATCAAGTCAAAATGATACAAAGAAATTAAAATGAAGAAAATACTATACTTCTATTTTTTGAGACAAAAACTTCTTCAACATGCGTGGTGCATAGCTGGTAATTGGATATAGTAATTCTTATTTGATTATATAAAATATAATAACTCATGACATGTTATAATTGGCTAAAAGATATTAATCATGAAAAACATATATTTTAAACCATCGATCAATACATACCAGTTGAACGACGTCTCGAGTGGCTATGGTGAGAATGTCCGTAAAAGAAACTTTATTTTTACAACTTGGAATCGCATTAATGGCGGATTTTGCTTAAATGACAGTGTCAAATCCATCTCTAACCAATGAAAGATATTTTGGGGTGATCTTTTCTACTATATTCCCCAATGTTTGATGCTATTATCACTGAAGCATCAGAACCCTACATCAAAATAGCAAATGAGCCAACCAAGTACTAAATAGTTGTTAAAGAAAATGCACTTTGCATTAAATTCACACTTTTAAGAATCCAGAAATTAGCCATAGATAAATTTCATAGATAAATAGCAAAATTTGTTACAAGTTTTGTTTTAGCGATAAATTATTATAAAATTCAGTTAGCTATGAGCAATTTAGCGATGATTTAGCAATGCAATTCAAAGCTAATCTCATTTCGTCTGTAGTGTCAAGATCAAAAGGTAGAATATGAACTTATAAGGATTGATCAACAAATCATGTTAGAGCACAATATTGCCTTAATTAAATGCAAAAGGTTTTTACATTTTGAACACTTTGTACTAGGCAAATTAACCAAGATCATACATAAATTATAAGCTAATATTCCTTCAATTAATACAAAATATTCTAACATGCACACTCATTTCTAGCTAGATGAAACTACTAAATCATATTAGAAATGTGAGTTTCTTCAATCAATATATATATACGACATTCGAACACTCAATACTAGACATTTAAAAAGTGAACAATATAACATGAAATCCTAACATTGGGGTGGGGCCACCTGACATTGGAGTAGGGCCAATATTTTTATAGGATGAAATTAGGTTTAAACTAGTTTTAATAAATATTAGTAGATTATAATGAATTATAAAATAATGGAATAGGAGCTGTGACTTAAACACATTGCATAGTCAGCTCAAGAGTTTGTTAGAGTTAGTTGTTTTAGATAAAACTAATTAGTGATTAGTTAGTTGGTTAGCTGATTAGTTAATTGATTAGTTAATGATGTACAAATATCAATAGTGTAGAGTATAGCATGTATATAAGGGAGAAGAGTGCACTCATTCTCCAGTAGTGATAGTATAGAGACAATTACTGATTCCTCGATCTGAGTGTATTGAATCTATTCATTTCTCTTACTTTCTATCTCTCTTCTTAGCTCACATGTCATACTTGCTGAATCCTATGTAGAAGCATGGTGTCAGAGCCCATCGGCTATTCATATAGTTTGTGTTGAACTAATATAAAGGTTCAAATGAAACAATTTGACACAATAATGGCGGTGGAAATCAATAATACTTTATCAGAGAAATTGAGTAATAATCATCAATTGTACTCAATTAGTTAGATACTTCTGAGTATTGCTGATCTCAATACAGAAAATAGGATCTAAAAACTTCTCTATTTGGAGTTAATCAATGAAAATTGCCATACTTGGATGTAAAAATTTAGGATTTATCAATGGCACTTGCAGTAGAGTAAGTTCTGGTTCAAATTTGACTGATCTGTGGGAACGATGCAATGTAATCGTCTTTTCATAGATCATGAATTGTGTTTTGAAGGAATTGCTAAGTGGAATTGTGTACTCTTCTGATGCATATTCAGTGTGAAATGATCTTAAAGAGGGATTCAATAAAGTCGATATATCTCGGATATTCTATCTACATCATGAGATTGCAACAACCTCTCAAGGTATAAGTAATTTTGCTGAATATTCACTAAATTGAGCTTACTTTGGGCAAAATTTAATTGTTTAGTCTTATTCCCTGGTTGTAATTGTGAGAAGTCACGTGAATTTGTGGAGTTCATGAAGAGGCAGAAGTTTCTACAGTTTCTAATGGGACTTAATGACTAATATGAACAAGCTCAAGGTAAAATCTTTATGTTATCCCCAATTCTATATGTAAATCAAGCATACTCTATAATGATCGAGAGAGAAAGACAAAGAGTGATTGCTCACACTATTGAACCTTCTGAAAATGTGAAAATTACTACTTTAATGAGCAATCGAAGTAGCACTTTTAATAGGTATAAAAAAATCTTCACTGGAATTCAAAGTATGAATACTATAAATTAACTGGCCATACCATGGATGATTTCTACAAGCTTCATTGTTACCCTCCAAATTTCAAATAAAAAAGAAAGAATGGAGTTGTTGTTTCTTCCAACATGAGAGACAAAGACTTTAAAAATAAGCCATATAACATGAGAGGAGATAATTCTAGGGACAGAGCCTATCATGTGAAGGGAGAGGTTGCTAGATTTCCAGATCGAACACATACTAAAGGAATATCAGTTGGAGTTGATAATCATAAAGGTCCACATATACCCTCTTATACTTAATATGAACAAATGATAAATATGTCAGAGAATACTTATTACTACAAACAAAGTAATGTAATATCTAGAGAAAGAACAAGCAGGTGAAAGTTCAGCAAGCATGTGTAAGTTGTCCATATTTGAAGCTGAGAACATAAGAGGTAACTTTTTTGTAACTCTTGTTACAGAGGTTGAAAAAACTGGTATTACTTCTACATCTTGTGTGAATAATGATAACACAAAATAGCTAATCAATAATGGTAAAACAAACCATATGTCTTCTAATATGGAATTGCTATACACAAGACAAGTCTGTGTTGGTGATAAAAATGTTCATCTACTAAATGAAGATATGGTTAATGTGTCTCATACTGGTTCTTATGATGTGATGAATGACTAGACTATTAGAAATGTATTATATATACCTAATTTTAGGTATAAATTGATGTCAGTGTCTAGGATAACTAAAGAGTTGAATTATTCAGTTAACTTCTTTCCTAATTCTTGTATATTCTAGGGCCTCTCAAGTGGGAAGGTGTTAGATATTGGGAAAGAAAAAAAATCTTATACTTACTTAAATACAAAGTGAGAGAAAAACCACATGCTTAACCTATTAAGGGATTGATTGCAATAAGAAATAAGGTTTATATATTGTTATGGCATAGAAGAATGACCCATGCCTCTATTGGAGCTATGCAAAAACTTCTTGATGTTACTTTTGATGATTGTAAACCAGTTTTAGATACTTGTGATATATGTACTTTTGTTAAGCATACTAGAATGCCATTTCTCTTAGTGAAAATAAATCTGCAGTTTTCTTTGATCTAATTCACTTGGATGTCTGGGGTCCCTTTCATGTTCAAACATTTGATGGATATAGAATATTCTTAACAGTTGTTGATGATTAGAATGACTAGGGTTTTTATTCTTAAACTGAAAAGTGATGATTTTGTAATTTTGAAGAATTTTATTCAGTTAGTGCAAATACAATTTCAGAAAACTATTAAGGTGGTCAGAACTGACAAAGGGACTGAGTTGAATAGAAATTGTCACAATTTATTCTCTACTCATGGGATAGTGCATATACGAACTTGTGCTTACACTCCACAACAAAATAAAGTTTTGGAGAGGAAGCACAGATATATTTTTGAGATAGCCAGAGAAATAAAATTTTACGTTCCATACCTCTTAAGTTTTAGGGACACTGTATATTAGGAGTTGTATACATAATAAATAGGTTACCTTCTTCTACCCTGGAAGGAAAAACTCCTTTTGAAGTATTCCGTGGTCATCTACCTACTCTTGATCATTTAAGATCCTTGGGGTTCTTATGTTTTGCCAAGAATCTTTCTTCAGGAGATAAGTTTGATGTAAGAGTTGTACCTGCAGTTCATATTGGGTATTCTACAGTCACTAAAGGCTACGTTCTATATAATTTGGTTACTCATTCCTTTTTCTTATCTAGAGATGTGTTGTTTAAGGAAAATGTTTTTCCTTTCAAAACTAAGTCTCTTTCTACTCCTATATTCCTAGACTTCTCTACAGATCCGTTTATTCTACCCTCTTAAGACTTTGTGCTGGATAATGAGGTGTTACCTCACCCTCTTAATAATGTTAATGATGATGTTGTTATTGACCAGTTGCCTACAACAGTAACACATATATATGCAGTTTATGATATACCTTTTGATGTGCCTATTAAGGTTATTACTAGACAGTCTACCAGAAAGCAGCCTACTTGGATGGCTGATTACATCTCTAATACTACTTCTGCAAAAACTCTATACTCACTCTTTTAGGTTTTAAGTCATCCCCATATCTCTCCTACTTATCAATAATATTTGACTATATTTTCTTGTGTTACTAAGCCTAAGACATATAATAAAGCTTGTTCCAATCCTAAGTGGACCAAAACAATACAAGAAGAAATTCTTGCCCTTGAAGATAATCATACTTGGAAGTTAGTTTCTCTGTCTCCGAGAAAGCATCTTAATGGGTGTAAATTGTTTTACAAGGTAAAGTTCAAAGCTAATTGTGAGGTTGAAAGATACAAGGCCAGACTAGTTTCTAAGAGATACAATCAGAGAGAAGGACTTGACTACCAAAACACTTTTTTCACCTATGGTGAAACTTGTTAATATCAAGAGTGTGTTGTCTATTTTTCAACTTCAGGTTGGCATATCCATCAAATGGATGTCTATAATGCCTTCCTTTAAGGTGACATTTTTGATGAGGTGTACATGTCTTTTCCTGAAGGATTTTCTAGCTAGGGGGAGTCTCAAGGACTGGTTTGTAGGCTAGTTAAATCCTTATATGGCTTTAAGTAGGCTAGCATACAATGGAATGTTAAACTTACAGATACATTGATTGCTTCAGGATTTATGCAGAGTAAGCTAAACTACTCATTATTTATAAAAAGACATTATGAGAAAATTATGGTCATTTTTGACATATGTTGATGATATGTTAATAGCGAGAAATGATTTAAAGCTGATAAAGCAGACTAAGCAAGAGTTGCATACTAAGTTCAAGATTAAAGACCTAGGAACTCAGAAGTACTTCCTAGCTATAGAATTTAGTAGATCTTATAGAGGAATACTGATGAATCAAAGGAAGTATTCTCTAGAAATGATAAATGAAGTTGGTTTTACTGGAGCTAAACCTTCCTAAACACCACTAGACAACAACATAAATTTGACTACTAGAGAAATAGGTGAAATAACAGAAGTATAAGATGATCTAGCATTAGAAGATATGGAATCATATCAAAGACTTATTGGTAGATTGCTTTACTTGACTGTGATAAGAACAGACATATGTTTTGTAGTGCAAACATTAAGTTAATTTTTGCAAGCACCAAAGAAATTCCACATGGAAGCAACACTAGGGGAGGTGATACACATAAGAAGAAAACCTACAAGGGGAATATTAATGAGTAGTAAGAAAAATAACAAGCTTATAACATATTGTGATGTTGACTGGGAAGAATGCCCAAAAACTAGGAGTTCTATGATAGGTTTTCTAGTTAAACATGGTGATTCTTTGATATCTTGAAAATTTAACAAGAAGATAAATATTTCAAGAAGCTCAGTAGAGTCAGAGTATAGGAGCATGGCTTCTGCAGTTTCAGAGATAGTGTGCATCACAGGTTGTACAAGGAACCAAGAGAAGAGTTAGAATTGTCAGTGGAACTCTATTGTAATAGCAACACAGCCTTACAAATAGAATCAAACCAAGTGTATCATTAATGAAAAAAACACATCAAAATAGATTGTTATTTCATCAGGGAGAAGGTTTAGATGGTCTTAACAAAACCATTATTCTTGAGAATATATGAGCAGCAAGAAGATAGTTTAACAAAAGGATTGATTAGATCACAATATGAGTATTTAGTTTCCAAGATAGGTGGTTTAGATGTATTCATACCTGCCAGCTTGAGGGGGAGTAATGGAACAAGAGTTATGACTTAAACACATTACATAGTCAACACAAGAGTTGGTTAGAGTCAACTTTTTTAGACCAGACTAATTAGTGATTAATTAGTTGGTTAGCTGATTAGTTGATTGATTAGTTATTGATGTAAAACTGTCAATAGTGTAGAGTGTAGCATGTATATAAAGGATAAGAGTGAACTCATCTTCAGTAGTGATAGTACAGAGACAGTTATTGATTGCTCTGTTTGAGTCTATTGAATTAGTTCATTTTTCTTACTTTCCATGTCCTTTCTTAGCTCATATTTCATGCTTATTGAATCCTATTTAGAATCATAAAATCATTCATGCACTAAATTTTCACATTTCTCAAAGTTACCTTTTAAAATTTTGATGCATGTATCATATCTTTGGATCTTCCAAACTCTTTTGAAATAAAACCTTTTTTTAATGAAATGGAAAGGTAAATCACTTCCAAACTTAACATTTAGAATATATTTGATCTTCTCTTGTATATTTTATATTCTCAAGCTTATCTATATGTAAGAATAAAAATAAACAAAATTCTTTTATGGAGAAATAGAGGGTCCTTTGATGTTTGTGATGTGGTTTTGTGAATGGTTGAGGACATTGCATATTTTTCTAGAATGAGATAACAGGAGCTTGTCCAAACACAAATTTTAGGTCAAGTGATTTTTGGTCTGCTAAATTTTATTATGAAGTAGTAGTCATTTACTTATTAATAATTGTTGAAGAAATGTCTGTCGAGATCTTTACACTCATTTGAATTTGAAACTTTTGCAACGGCAATATACACCGACTAAATAGGCTCGCCATTCATTAGTTTGAGCACTTTCACC
Organism: Capsicum annuum; assembly: GCF_002878395.1. Lineage (NCBI taxonomy): Eukaryota > Viridiplantae > Streptophyta > Magnoliopsida > Solanales > Solanaceae > Capsicum > Capsicum annuum. The sequence continues at coordinate 132,897,876 of NC_061114.1, read as the reverse complement.
TCCTTCTTTGGATTCATATATAACAATTTGCTCTACAAATCTTGAATATAATAATAGGGGTTAATATTTATAAGGGGAGGGAGCAAGGGTGCTCACTGAATGTCGAAAAAATAAAGCAAATGAAAAATCAAAGCACACTAAAAAAAATTGACATATTTTTGTTTGGTTTGATTTTGATTTTTAATTTTTAAAATTTAGAAAATTTGATTTAGTTTGATGTTAAACAAAAAAA